>NW_014577260.1:96995-124495 GCF_000485595.1 Priapulus caudatus | reverse complement strand
TTCGCCAAAAGCACGAAAACGCTTCATCTACTGTAGCTCTAGAACTATAGCCCTTCGCTCTGCCACAGGCCTGTGTCAGAGCGAAGCCCCTGGGGCAGAGCGAAGGGCTATAGTTCTATAGCTACATGTACTGCGACTACATTGGCCATCCGCGAGGGGGCAGCATGGTCGTGCAGCTGGACGGAGACAACGTGGAAAGGGTATACGGTCGCCTGCTGCTATATAAGCATCCACAGAAACAGTCGGCTTCCTTCTAATTGTATGAATGCAAAAACCACTTAACGTTTTCCTTTGTCCCTTGATGTTTTGCCATTACGGCCGCGTCGTCTGAGCCAAATTACCCGTCAGGCTTTCACTGACGCTGGCTATGGGTTGCGCCCACGGCAAGAGATTGTATTACCTGACGAATGTGACTGCCTATAATCACCGTCTTACCTATAGCTGTGGCCTTTGTTCCCGAATCCCTGGCACCCATGCGATACCTTGCAGTAAGTGAACTGTGATGTTGCCTTGCTGTAGCTTGATATTCATGAACCGCTCTTGAGAATTAGTGCCACAGCATAGCTTAGTATTGTAGCGTTCTTATGTTAATAGCACGGGGCAGGAAACACCGTAAAAACAGTTTAAAAACGATTAATAATTTGCGGTGAAATTAACCGAAAACGCTATACGTAGTTAGAAAATTCTAAAAAAAACATCATATAGACATACGATCGTATATTCCTCCTTCACATAGATTCGTAAACAATAAATACATAACCCATATACATCCACTACCCTCTTTCACTATCTCCTCCCTAGCCTCTCTCTCTGTGTCTCGCTTGCTTTGCTCTCCTTTTAATCACTCTCTCTCTCGCGCATCCTTCTCTTTCTCTCTCTATAACGCCCCCCTCTCTCTCCATATCCATCTCTCCATCTCTCGCTTTCGCTCCTCTCATTTATTTCTCGTAATTTAGGTTTATCGCGCGAACTCATGCGAGCTACTGTATGCAGTAACGATCCCATGTGCGCATTACTCGATATTATATCGTTGCGAAACCCGCTGATAACGACTACATCAAGAGAAATGCTGCACACATACAGAGAACACATAGAAACGATGCTGCGCCACGGAAGCCCACCGAGATCATAGAGTAAACACATGCAAAGCTGTGCAGAGATGCTGAAAGCTACAGCGAGCGCACGCGAACACGAGAATTAAATACACGCGGAGCAGAGAGAGATGGTGGTGTGAATGTGGAACGTAAAAGCATTATCATGTTTACACATAGAACGCATCGACGGGATATGTTGTTTATAAGAAGCACAGAGAAATAACTACGATGATATCACTACAAATGACGATAGTTATGGGGCTCGAACGAAAATTATCATGGTTCTGGATAGCGCAAGGATATAATGAGGTTGGAATAGTATAGCTGTTATTATGCTTATTAGACATTACGGCGCGATGGCGATGCTAGGCGGGACCACGCAGATATATTCCCCCTGTCTCTCTCTCTCTCGCTCTCTCTCTCTCTCTCTCCGCAGCACACACACACTCTCATGCTACATCTTATCTGCGCTTTCTCTTGCTCTCTTCTCTCTCTCTGCTCTCTCTCTAATCTAATCTATCTATCTATCTATCTATGCTCATGCTAAATCTATCTCGCTCTCTCTCTCTCTCTCTCTCTCTCTCTGCTCTATTTATCTATCTATGCTCTGCTCTCTCTCTCTCTCACACTCCTCTATATCTATGGCTGATCTCGGCTTTCTCTCTTGCTCTATATATAATATAGGTCTTCTATCCTTATCTATTTATGCTATCTAGTTATCTATCTATACTATCTATCTATTATCTAATTCTATCTACTATCTATCTTATGCTATCTTATCTATCTATCTATGGACTATCTATCTATCTATCTTATCTATGCTATTCTAATCTATCTATCTAGTCTATCCTAGTCTATCTTCTTATGCTATCTATCTATGGCTAATCTATCTATTCTATGCTATCTATCTATGCTAATGCTAGTGCTATCATATGCTATCTATCTATTATCTACTCTATGTATGCGGTATCTATCTATCTATTGCTATCTATCTATCTATCTATCTATTCTTATATCTATCTATGCTATCTATCTATCTACTATCTATCTATCTATCTATCTATCCTGATCTATCTATCTATCTATCTATCTCATACCTAACGCTATCGATCCGATCTATCCTTCTATCTATCTATCTATCTATCTTAATCTATCAACATCGATCGATCTATCTATCTATCTATCTTATCTATCCTATCTATCTATGCGTATCTATACTACTCTATCTAATCTGATCTATCCTACCTATCATATCTATGTATCTATCTATCTAATCTATTATCTATCTATCTATTTATCGTATCTATCTATCTAGTCTGAGTCTATCTATCTATCGCTATCGATCTATCTATCTATCTATCTATCTACATCGTATCTATCTATCTACTCTATTATTCTATCTATCGGCTATGCTCTTGCTCTCTGTATGTCACGCACTCTCTCTCCGCTCTCTCTTGCTCTGCCCTATCTCTCTCGCCACACTCTGTCTCTCGCGCGCGCTCCTCTCTCTCTTCTCTTGCCTTTTCGCCGCTTCTCTATATCTCTCTCTCTCTCTTCATTTATGCAGCGCCTCTCTGCTCCTCTCTCGCTCTCTCTCTCTCTTGCTCTCTCACTCTCTCTCTCTCTTCTGCTCCTCTCTGCTCTCCTCTCTCTCTCCTCTCTGCTGAGAAGCCTACCGCACTGGATTCGACAGCATTACTGATAGCCGCTATAGCGATAGCTACTTGCCAAAAAAACAAAACAAACTCAACACCGCTGAGCTGCTGTTCGGCGCCCACAGCGGTTTTCTCACCACATACATCAGCTAACTTGGCTATAGAGACACCTGACGGGCAGCGAGTAATAACGCTATAGCTAGGCTTCATATAGCGGCGAGAGACAGCATCATATAGCGGCCGCCGTTTGACGCGCGTCGCAGGACATTAGCTAATTTGAAAACCCCCTGGTGGGCGAGCGTGCGTGGCGCTTTTATTTCAAGGCGAACCTAATGAAAACAGCGAACTGCCAGTCTGCCTGGCGCGACTGCCTGCGCCGTCGGCCGCGCGCGCAAACGGCTTGTAACGTATGGCTTTTTTTTGTCATTCGCGAAATCAGAATGGAACTCCATGCAAGCGAAAGCGCAGAGGGGGAGGGAGAGTCGGCAGCCCTCATTAAGTTCCAACATTGCATGCGCCGATTATTATCACTTAGACTACAGCGCGTACCCCACACCGCACGCTTTGCTTCGCTATCAATATCTAATTCGTTGAAAAGGATTTGCGCGCGCGCGGGAGGCGAACAACAACACGCACTGTTTAGAGCGGCAATCATCACATTCTCGGCAAGCGAAAGATATCCCCCCATTAAATAATTTGAAACGCGCGAAAAAACATTCAGCGAGCATTCGCGGTACATAACGAACGTACGGCGCGCCGGCTTGCATGCTGGCAATCGAAGCGAATAGCAGCACGCAATAAAACTGGCCTGTCTTTTGATTAGATGACTTCTGAATTACACTCAAATCCTGTTCACATGCCTATGAATGATGAATGGCCACACGCGAGAGCAACACCTGCGGTTCACCTGCGCCTGCACTTGAAACCTGGCCTTGCCACAAACAAGTGGCGTGCGTGCCATTGGTATTTGAGGATGCTAAAGGGGCTTGATACACGGCTCGCCTCACCCTGTGCATCATACGACAATTAATGTATGATTTCCCGCACACACCATGGGCATACACACAGCGCGCGCGCATAGGACGGAAATACACCACACACCAACACACACTCACACACACACACACACACACACACACAGCACACACACACACACACACAGCACACACCACTGCGCACACACACACACACACACACACACACATCACACACACACACACACACACACACCACACACACACACACACACGCACACACAAACACACGATACCGACACACACACACACAACTACACACAACAGCAGACACACACACACCACACACACACATCACACACACACACACACCACACACGCACACCGAAAAAAATAAGACGTGTAATACTTGGCTCAATACACAGACACAAGAAATTGATAGAACCTGTCGTCTGAGTAGCAATGTATACGTAGCCTTCGCGCCCGCGCGCATTGCTTATTCATGTGAATTACATTGGCCAACCCACGCCAACCAACCACGGCACATCGCTGCTCCCCCAGAGGTTCGTGTTCCTTCAACTTGTACGTGTCTGTAAGGTATCATCATATATTAGTAAGAGCATGCAGAGCGCGGTAATTTGATTGGCAGCTTGGTCGGTAGATGTGAGTTGCTACGTAGACTGGCGATCATGTGACTACTAATGACCAATGGGCTTACATTTTATAATTGCTTTCTAGATACAAAGACGACGTCCCGGCCCGCTTCATTCATTAGATAGCGTGCAAAATATATTGAAGTTGTGCAAACGAAAAAATATCATAAACCCTTATCCGACTAAATAGATTTTACAGGATTTAATAAGATCTTTGCAGTGAATATCGGTGCATCGCAGTTCAAAAATACACGACCATAAAGAATAGCATCGTACTCTCCAGGGCGCTGTTAAGTTTTGCGTGGCCTGAAACCGGATGATCACCAGATAAGTGCATTTACTTGTCTACATGGCACACTGCTCTCGCTCTTTACCCTGATGGCGAAAGTGCGAGGCTTCGGAGGTAGAAGGAGCGACGGTGACACTTATGCCATACCTCGATTAGATAAAATGAGTGGGTGGATGGGTGTGGGGTTGAAGCTCTCTCACACACTGCCTTTCTTTGTCTGTCTGTCCGTCCGTACGTCCGCCCGTCCGTCCGTACGTCCGCCCGTCCGTCCGTCCGTGCGTGCGTCCTTACGTCTGTCTGTCTGTCGCTCTCTCCATCGTACAAGCACCCCTTCTGCCTGTGTGTCTCGCTGCATTTCTCTCCTTCACTCACTTTCATTCTTTCTCGGTCTATATATCGATATCTACCCCTCTCCCACTCCCTTCATTTGTGACGATAGCGTCTTGTAATGCGTACGCATGCAGCTACGCTATCAGTCACCCTCCCCTGTCGTCCATGAGGTCAACGTCTGTCACACGCCAAACCGTATTCGGTTAAAAGCAGCTTGGCTACCTCCTCGCTACTGGATGGAATCATATCACACAGACACAAACACACGCACACGCACACGCACACGCACACGCACGCACGCACGCACGCACACACACACACACACGCACACACACGCATACGTGCACTTGCACATGTACACACACACACCATTCAGCTGCCCTCGACTCTCGTGAACCCGAGACCATCGCACGCCGCCGTCGAGTGCCATTGACGTGCATCGATTCAAAAGCATTCTTGCAGCTAAATGTATGGATTTTCCGCTGCCATACCTGCTCACCCGCCGACGATGATGAGCAAGGAAGCACGCACGCACGCACGCACGCGGCGTTTTGCCCGCGCGACAGCAGCAGCAGCGGCGACAGAATACAGCAGCGGGGCGCGACGTCAACCGATGCCGCCGCCGCCGCCGGCCCCGCATCTGTATCATTTCCTCTGTATCTTCCCAGCGTCCTGCCGGACAGATGAAAGCACTCTTCTCTCCCTCGTCCGCAGCATTATACGGGCGCTTCTCTCCGACTGCTTCGCGCGTCGGCAGCGACGTCGGCGTGAAAGCTCGCCGACGAACGGACGTAACGAGTTTCCGGCGGCAGCAGCGTCGGCGGCTCGTGTGTCATGCTCGCGGGGAGCATGTACGTGCAAGTACACATCCACCGCTCATTAACTACTCACCTATACACAGGTGCATACGTACACCTAGCAATTACGCACACGGTAACCGCCACTCGACAGCGTAGCTAATGCGTGAGGTTACCTGTCGTGGATTGACAATAGCCTGTCCGCAGCTTGTCCGCAGAAGGGTAGCTGTTTTGCAACGCGTATACACGTACAGCACAAGCCGTATGCTATTATAGCTACTACCGCGCCGGTTGCCTATGAACGAGAAGTAGGTTTACTCGCATTGGCTCATAAATCAACATGGGAGTGATTGCAGTACTTGACCAGTTGAATACCATGTCTCTCTCACTCAAGTGATGAATCTACCCTATTGCTCACAAAGCGTATTTCAAACTACAGCGCTCGCTATATGCGACAACCACCTCCTGCCCAGCATTGCTACTGACAACTCATCGACAAATCAAATTATCGGTTGAAATTTATTTCTGATCGTCGAGTGTTTTTCGCTGTGTTGTGAATCCAAAGGGATTTCGAACGATGCGGTATAACCGAAAAGACGAGGCAAGAATCTGTTGATATTCAAATACGTTGTTTTGATTCGCAGTGATAACCCTTGACGGAATACCAGCTATATCATCAGTCGTGAAATCCTGCTTCGTGAAATCTCGTGCGCACCCTCAACCGCTTAAATAATGGACGCCACACACACACACGCGCGCGCGCACACACACACACGCACGCGCGCACGCACACACACACACACACACACACACACACACACACACACACACACACAGGCGCGCACGATTCGTCTCAGGATTCCGCAGACAATAGTCCGATAATATTTGCGTTTAATTCGAATGTTAATTAAGAACGTGCTGCATCGTAGAGATGCTACGGAATGTCGCAATGTGATTGAGAATAAAGAACCCATCTAAATCTTCTAATCACGTCAGTGGCATACACAGCGAACGTGGTCCGGCTGAAATATTTCTTCAATCTTACAGAAATGACAATTTGAGAGCATTTCACCTCAATTTATACTGAATAGTCATTGCTATAATGCTACGAGAATAGCAGGCGCGAAAACAGACATAAATATGAATGTAGATGCGGAGGATACACATGGAAGGACATGCACACTTACGAACACACGCCCGTGCGTGCCGGCGTGTACGCGTGCAAGCGAGCGTAATTGCTTGAACAACACTAACAACATGACAGTTCATACAGGATATGATCCGGCTCTAATACATGGAGTATATATGGGGGTGGCAGGGTGCGAAATTAACGGGAGTCCGGAGTCAAATACTCCCTGATTTACTGTCGGACTCCCTGATTTGACATATGCAGGAGTCCGTGTGACTCCCTGAAAATTCTGTCATACTAACTAGTTGGTTCCAGAGCACGTCCTGAATGGTCCATGGAATTACCGTATTTTTTCAGCTAATGTCCAAAGAAAATTTGGCAGACGTACAACCGCATGAATCTTAAAAATATGCACATGCATTATTGTTTTAATATCTTTAATTTTGAACCTCAGACTGCGGACCCCCTCATTTTGCTGCGGATTCCCTCTTTTTGAGGGTAGGGACTTGTTGAACTCTGTTATATTTTTCCGTTATTGAATTCCGTTATTATTTCCGTTGGACTCCCGTGCTCAAAAGTTATTTCTACCCCTGGGGTGGGGATCTGACTAGGGAAGTGTGAAGATGCGACTGAATAGAGATGTGCAGATGGGGTGGGAATGAGACCAGGGGGTAGAGAGATAAGAATTGAGCCAGAGGTCGGATGTAGCCAGAGCTTTGTGAGGTAACAATAGGGGGGTGGCGCAACGTTGTATCGGTGAAGCAATAACGCGGGGAAAGGCGAGAGGGGAGTGGAGACGGGAAGATTCCATGTAGAGATAAAAAGTAAATAAGAAAAGCCAAAGATAAACCAAGCCAGTGTTGGATTTCCTTGGAAATTAAACCATTAGTGCCAGTCCCATCTGAGCCGGCAGCGGCACGGTCCTAACCCAAAATTAGCCCTAATTACAGCAGACGTTTAGCATGTTTGGCATCACGCTATCCCGCCAGGGAAGGATCACACTACTCTATTTTCTATTCTTGGTTACACATGTGATCGGAGATGACTCTAATAGCTGCTAAAACAAAAAACATGGCGGACGATACCGAATCTTCTGCGCTGATAGATAGGCGGTTGTTTAGAGCGCGCACATGCTGCGTAAGCGAAGACCCATCCCGATAGGTTTGGGGCAACAACACGACAGCCGCACCGATGACGTTAAACAGCTAAAGGATTCGTATATATATATATATAGCGCACCGCCACTATCGAAATCGCTCTACCGGCAACATAAAGCATTCTCTACCGTGCAACATTCCCGGCGTCACTCAAAAGTAAAAAAAGGCGAGCGGCGTTTTTTTTCTTTCTCTCTCCGACGAGCGAGAGAATCGCTCTTCGTCTAGGCGGCATGCAACTCGACTCTGCGCTCGCAACTTCTCGCGCGGGCGCGAAACGCGCCAGCGAGTATGTATTTGCTTTGCATTCGCAGATGAAACGCGTCTGTGAAAAGCGCCCGCGGCAAGGCGTGCGTGAAAACTCAGCACGGGCAATAAGGGCGGTACTGCCCGAGCCCGGGATGCGATATAGCCGAACGCGCCGCGTTCAACCCGGAGTGCCGCTTAGGCTCAAAGCTGAAGCTTAGGGTACATCCGACCTCTGGCTCATCTTTCAACCCTCTGGTCTCATTCCCACCCCATCTGCACATATCTATTCAGTCGCATCTTCACACTTTCCTGGTCAGATTCCCACCCATAATTATATACTGCAAGCATTAGAGCCGGATCGCATCTTGCATGAACTGCCATGTTGTTAGTGTTGTTCAAGCAATACTAGCAAAATTCAAACAAAATATTCGATCAGTTAAGTACGAAATTGCGCCGCCGCTGCCGCCGCAGCGCGATGACGGTATTCAGTCTTCAATAAGGAATAAAAATTTCATGTTGCGCCGGCTGTGGCGCGACTGAGTCAACACGCACGTTCGCGGCCAGGCAAATATGGAGCACGTGTGCGCGCGTGCGCAGTCGCGACGCTCGTCGAACATTTAGAAGCATTAGCGGCGATGCCAGAGATTCAAACGGGGAAAGGCTGAAGAATGCCAGTCTACCGGTGAAAGGCTGCCTCGTCGCGCGTCTGTGAGGGGAAGGGCGTAGGAAGGTTCGTGAAGGAAGCACGTAAGGGCACGCGTGTAGCAACAGTCTAGAGACGTTATTACTGCCTCCTTATCACTTCCCTTTCTCTCTCTCTCTCTTTCTCCCACTCTCTCTTCTCTCTCCCTCTGCCACTATCTCTCTCGGTCTCGCTTTCTCATTCATCTGCCCATTTTCGCGCTTGCTACTACAGTAGTTCCTTTTGTCTCGCGTTAATTTGTTTGCGCTATTGTTGCGTTATTCCTCGTCGTGTTAATTTGACATTCTTTGGCATCTTTTTATTCGCTCCGTCTCAAACACTTTGTCGCTAACACACGCGCACAAGCATGCATGCACGCACTCGCGTACTTACGTACACAGGCACGCACGCGCGCAGACACACAGACACACAGACACGCACCCACCGCGCGAACGTGGGCGCTAACAAACGTAACAAACGTACAAAATATAAGATAATGGAACCAGCACACGAGGAGCGTAGACGACTGCTGCTTACAGTGCGATGCATGCCGAGAAAACACCTCACACCGCTGAATCGCGTCAAATCATAGACGAGGTGTAAATTCCTCGTAATTCAATTGCCGTCGGAGGCTCTCACCTCGCAGGCCTCGGGGGTTAGTCGTCGCCTTCGATCGAATGTACTCGAGTTCATCTTGTTGATTACCCACAACAATATTCCCCGTAATGGCTTCATCAGCAACGAGCATCGGAATTGATTCGTGTCGCAGTGTAGTAGCTGCACTGCACTGCACGAAGAACATATACCCAGAGATGCAATCGTTACCCTCTCTCAGTTGGCCAGTCGTCGATGTTACTCCAAGTTTTTCTTAGTTACTGTAATTTGTAAGTAACATTTTCGTTGTTACAGTTGTGTCAGTGTCATGTTACGTTAATTCTTTTCCAGTGCAAGTTGCCGCTATAAGCTAGCAGAGCCCTGTGATATGTTGTCACAGGTGCAATCCTCTGACAAACTGCAGAACAGCTGGCTTCCTATATCGGTTCATCAAGACGTTATCGTCATGACTCTGTTGCGTAGTTTGTAACTTTTGCATCTTCACGATTTCACCTCTCGCCCGTTTGCGAACGGTTAGTTAATACGTGCAGGGTGACAGGCAGGTGGAGGGAAAAGACTCGTACGTGGACAATAGCGCATGACCTCACACTTGAGATAAAGGATAGTTTGGGATCCCCGCAATGTTTTCGCATATGTGCTAAACTAGGCTTGGGCCACCACTTGTAGTAGTAGTTGCGCCCCGGGCTCTTACTAAACATCGCGTGCTGTTTCTCGCGCCCAGACAAGAGGGATTGGATAATCGTAAACTTACCTTTGAAGCCGTCGCCGTCTCCCAGAGAGGTCGCCTCACCGTGTGATCGCGAAGCCAGTACAAACACCGTATTTTCACAGTCAGCTGGCCCACACTCGGCGGATAACACGGGCTGAGACAGCCACGGTGTAGCACTTTCTCCCGCAGGCCTCACGCTCTCCAACGCGGCGTCAAAACCCGGCTACTGTGCGCGATACAATCCGGAATCCACTCACATTCAAGACTCGCTGGACATCGATTGATCAGTAGGCGTTAGTTGTTTGCGGGCAGCACACACTACAGGTACAGTTACGTACACACTATCTTCTCACACTAGTCGCGTTAACTGTGTAAAAATAACTATCTCCCTCCGCTCTTCTCTCACCAAATGAAACCAGGCAGGAAACGAACTGTTTCTCTCCACCGCGCGCGCGCTCTCTCTCTCCTTTTCTCTCGCTATGTTAGTCTTACTCGAACCGTGCCAAACGTATCGTGTTCAACACGAGTCGCCGGTTTGCACGAACACGAAGCAAGCAGGCAGGTGCAATCCCTGCAACTTTACGTATCAATCAGCCCCACCAGGTTCCTGTTACAAAACACTCAACGTGCTCTCCCGTAACAACTGCGTCGCTGCCACTGCCAATGCCGTCGTCTCCGACGCTGCTGCTGCCGCTACTGCTGCTGCTGCTACGGCTGCGTGCGTGTGTATGGCGGCTCGCGTGGCGCGCGCACGGAGTTCCCCGCACGCGCCCGCATCCGTCAGAGTCGCTCCCGTCCGCCGGCACGTGGCGTGCGCAGCGTGGCTGCTGCACGCAGCCGCAGTACTGGCGATAACGCCGCAACGTTGTCAACCGAAATAGTTCATTAGGTGGCGATTCTAAGGCCCGCCGGTGCTGCTGGGCTTTAGCGCACACGAGCGCGGGGCGCGTTTATCTGCGCGCCGCAATGATCCCGTGATGCGGAAATAATGACGGACGGGGTTACGGACATGCACGGGGCGCAGTCGTTCGATTGCGTGTCGTTGAGCAAAGATCTGAGAATGATGGGGGTACGTACGCCAGCAATTAGCGTTAGAGGACTGTCGATAGAGAACGAGTAAAGAGAGAGAGAGAGAGAGAGAGAGAGAGAGAGGGAGAGAAGGAAAAAGATTATATGTGGAGAAGAGAGAGGACAGTGAGAGACAGACATAGAGGATCAGAGAGTGAGAGAGAGAGAGAGAGAGAGAGAGAGAGAAAGAGAGAGAGAGAGAGAGAGAGAGAGCGAGAGCAAGAGAGAGAGAGAGAGAGCGAGAGAGAGAGAGATAGAGGGGGAGCGAGAGAAATAGAGGGGAGAAAGAGAGACAGACAGAGAAGAGAGAGAGAGAGACAGACAGACAGAGAAGAGAGAGAGAGAAAGAGAACGAGAAAAAGAAAAAGACAGACAGAGAGGATGAGAGAGAGAGAACGGAGAAAGAGTGAGAGAGAGAGAGACCGCGTAGTTCAAAGAGATGCGAGCTGTTCAGATTGCACGAGCGTGGATTCGTTGGATGCGGGGTTGGTGTGCAGTCACGGCCTGTATTATACGCCAGCTACCTACGACTGGCTGCAGAAATGCAGAGGTTCGTTAACATTCGAGATCGTGCGATTACAAGACACCTATCGATGAACCGAGGCGCGTTAGCCTTCACTGGCATAATATGGCGCGAGTTTTATGGTGTGAATTTATGGCACTCTTGGTGTTTACAAACCTAAATTCTGTAACAACAATGTGCAATCACACGAGTTGCTTAATTATTCAACGCGCACTAATGAGGCTTAATTATGTATGAATTATTCGCTGCAAATTATTGCATACGTGAAAGTCCTTCGAAGTAGTTTTCACCGAAACTGTGTATGTAATTATAATGTAACTCAATAAATATTGAACACTTAAAAAATAAACACGACTTTTACGATGCTTCACACACAAACACGCGAAACATTATTTTCATGACCTGTATATATCACCTACGCCGAGAGCCGCATGTGTTAGTTTTTTTTAAAGATCTCTTTACTGGTGACGCATCGTCAATTCTGCTATAATTGTTTATATATTCATGCAATTTTATCTCATTTTATGAGGGGATTTTAACGAGAGAGGCCGTTAACAGTAGTGCGATAAGACATGTTTCTGATGGGACCATCGTGAGTATGTAAACTAGTAGCGTCATAACATTTCACTCACTATAATCAAACTTCACTAACTACGGTATTGGTATCGGTATCGGTATCGGTGTTAGTATCGGTATCGGTGTTAGTATCGGTACCGGTGTTAGTATTGGCATCAGTATCGGTATCGGTGTTGGTATCGGTAGGGCCTATAGCTATCGGTAATAAATAATTTCAAAATATTTTCCCCACCCCCGCGCGCATCGACCCCCACCTTCGTTATTACTTACGCCCATCAGTATTATGGTGCGTACAACCGCATATTCCCCGTCGCTGGTAAGGGCGGGAGGTTTCGCGAGCGGAGTCGTAATTGCTCGATGTTTCCAGACAGAAAACATCAACTCTCTCTCCCCGCGTAAACCGCAAGGCATGGAGAGGCCCGAGTGACGAAACACGCATAGTCGACGTCCCCCCCCCCTCTCTCTCCCATCGCTCGCCACGTCTGGAACGGACGATGACGAAAATCATGCATCGATAAAGTCAATAATTCGCCCGTAATTACAGCTAGCGTAAACAGTATAGTAGTAGTAGCAGCAGCAGCAGCAACAGTAGTCGTAGTAGCAGTAGCAGCAGCAGCAACAGTAGTAGTAGTAATAGCAGTAGCAGCAGCAGCAGCAGCAGCAGCAGTAGCAGCAGCTCAAGCAGCAGCAGGAGCAAAAGCAGGAGCAGTAGTAGTAGCAGTAGTATCAGTAGCAGAAGCAGCAGCAGCAGGAGCAGCAGTAGAAGCAGTAGCAGCAGCAAAATCAGGCGATAATCCCGTCGCTGGTCTACAGACGGTGGCGCGCTCTTGCTATACCGCGGTTGACCCGCTCGCATCTCGGTGCGCGCAAACAAAAAGATGACCGCTCGGTAAATAGGCCGCGCGGATGGTTTTCTGTTGATTCTTTCAGATCTTCTACACCGTCCGGACGTTTCTGAAAAATCACCCGCGACGAGGGATAGACCAACGATTTTTTTACACACGAAGAGACTGCGGGTCGGTATCCACAAGCTCGTAGGCGCAACTACGCGGCTGCTGCTGCTACTGCTGCTACTGCTACTACGGCTACTGCTACTACTACTACTGCTACTGCTGCTGCTACTGCTGCTGCTACTGCTACTACTACTACTGCTGCTGCTACTGCTGCTACTGCTGCTACTGCTGCTATTGCTACTGTTGCTGCTACTGCTACTACTACTACTGATGATGCTGTTGGTGCTGCTACTACTACTGCTGCTATTGCTGTTACTACTACTACTGCGGCTACTGCTGTTACTACTACTACTGCTGCTACTACTGTTACTACTACTACAACTGCTACTGCTGCTGCTACTGCTACTACTACTACTGCTGATCCTGTTGGTGCTACTACTACTAATGCTGCTACTGCTGCTGCTACTGCTGTTACTACTACTACTGCTGTTACTGCTGTTACTACTACTGCTGCTACTACTGTTACTACTACTACTACTGCTGCTACTGCTGCTACTGCTGTTACTACTACTACTGCTGTTACTGATGTTACTACTACTACTGCTGCTACTGCTGCTACTGCTGTTACTACTACTACTGCTGTTACTGCTGTTACTACTACTACTGATGCTGCTACTGCTGTTAATACTACTGCTGCTGCTACTGTTGTTACTACTGCTACTGCTGCTACTGCTGCTGCTACTGCTGCTACTACTGTTGCTGCTACTGTTGTTGCTACTGCTACTGCTGCTACTGCTGCTGCTACTGCTGCTGCTACTGCTGCTGCTGCTTCTACTGCTGAAACTACTATTACTACTAGCCTACTACCACTACTACTACTACTACTACTACTACTACTGCTACTACTACTACTACTACTACTACTACTACTACTACTACTACTACTACTACTACTAACTATGGATACTATGGATACTATGGACAGGGCGGCGCCACAGGGGGGGCAGGGGGGGCGGTCGCCCCCCCCCTATAATTTGCAAGAA
Source organism: Priapulus caudatus (assembly GCF_000485595.1). Classification (NCBI taxonomy): domain Eukaryota; kingdom Metazoa; phylum Priapulida; class Priapulimorpha; order Priapulimorphida; family Priapulidae; genus Priapulus; species Priapulus caudatus. Next base: position 110,002 of record NW_014577260.1, on the reverse strand, counting down.
AAAGGAAAGAAGAAGAAAAAGAAAAGGAAAAGGAAAAGAAGAAGAAGAAAAAGAAAAAGAAACATCTTGCAAATGTCTTGCAAATGATGGTGGGGTGGGGGTCACCCCTCATCATTTGCAAGAAAAGGTAAAGAAGAAGAAGATCTTGCACAATAATAGGGGGATCGCCCAAAAATGAGTGATGTAGCCTACAAGCTGGACCACTTTCTCGAAAAATCTAAAATTAAGTGTCGAAATTCAATCCATATAAAACCTGTGCTTAATTTGATAATCGATGTCAAGGTGTTATTTCCTTGGGAGTCCCAAGTTGGGACCATCATTTGTCGATGATGCTGTTTCCCGGCGGAAAGGTAGGCACACTTGAGTGAGGTGTTAACAACTTATAAATTATAATTACAACATTCAGACTGACCTCTAATAATACTCTACATGCTATTCTTATTTTACCTCGCCCACGGAGTGGAGGGAGGTTATGTGATCGGGTCTGTGCGTTCGTGTACACGTTAGTGTGTGTGTGTGTGTGTGTGTGTGTGTGTGTTGTGTGTGTGTGTGTGTGTGTGTGTGTGTATGTGTATGTGTGTGGTGTGGGGTGGTGTGTGTGTGTGTGTGTGTGTGTGTGTGTGTGTGTGTGTGTGTGTGTGTGTGTGTGTGTGTGTGTGTGTGTGTGTGTGTGACGCGATTGATATTAGCGCGTCAGCGAGGCGAGCCAGCCAGCACGGCTGCTGCTGACTGAGGGCGGAGCGAGCATACATGTACGCTGGCGTATATCGTGGGTTATTCGTGTGTTCGTGAGTCGTATGGCGTATGGCGTATGTCACTGGCGGAGGTATGCTCTCTCCGTGAGTGCCCTCTGTCTAGTTTTAGTTAGTGTGTGTATGCGTGCGTGTGTGTGTGTGTGCGTGTGCGTGTGCGTGCGTTCATCTCTCTCCGGGTCATGTTTTTCTCGCCTCTACATAATACAAGAATTATTGGTTCAAGTGCTACAGCATAGATTTTAAAGCAAATCACTGCTTCCCTCCACAGTTCCGGAGACCCCCCTCGTTTTAAAACGTGTCCAGTTTCATAAGCATTGAATTTCAAACGAAAATCCTAGCTAGTTCCGGAGACCCCCATTTTCGAACATAGCCGGTTCCAGAGCATACCAAATTCAACAAACATTAGTTCCAGAGACCACCATTTTCAGGTCTGAGTTAGTTCCAGAGCGCCCCCCCCTATTTTTAACTTCGCAGTGGCAATACAGATACCTACACATAATGTGGGGTGAGTCCTCCCCCGCGGGGTTTCATCTCATTGGTATATGTTGCTCCTTGTTCCTGCACATTTTTTTTTGTCAGCAATTTGAGGGCTTTGATTAGCTAAACTGTGAGAGCTTCCCCGGACCCCTGCCAGGGGCTCTGCCCGCTGACCCCCAGGGCACTAAGGCGGGCCCCTGGGGCCGAATTCATCAACGTTGCGCAAAGTGTATTGCGTACACAGAGTTTCTACGAAGTACGTACGCCAAGCTCGTAGGTGCGATTCATCAACGCAGCGTAGCACCTGCGTACGCAAATGTTGATGAATTCCAGTGTAAATCCACTACGCCATCGTAGCTGCTGGCTGTTGAGGGGCGTACCTAGCATAAACCAATCACACTGTGCGACACATACCATAGGAACCAAACTGACGCCTCTCTTGTATGTAAACCATATGGCCTCTAGCTGTCTACAGGAGTGCTGGGGATGTGATAGTTGTCCTCATTTTCGTTTGTATGATTGTGTTCAACACTCGATGAAAGCAGCGACACGTACGCGTGCGTGCGTGCGTGCGTGTGCACGTACACGTGCGTGCGTGTGTGTGCACGTACACGTGCGTGCTTGCGTACGTACACGGGCGTGCGTGCGTGCGTGTGTACGTACACGTGCGTGCTTGTGTGCACGTACAAGTGCGTGCGTGTGCACGTACACGGCTAACTACGAACTCGCTTATAACGAAAACAATGCCAAGCTATGACAAAAAAAGCGTCAAAGGCGCCGCCTGTCTGTGTAGTATGGTAATTATTTATTATTTTTAGTTGAGTAGTAACTTTATAATGTTTTCTCAATAAAATAATGCATGCTGCGGTATGCTGGAAACACCTGCGGAAATTTCGAGTGGTTTACGGCACCTAGTCAGCTCGTGTAAATTTACGCAAAGGTTTACGTAAATTTTAGCTTGATGAATCGCACCTAAAACGGCCTCGCTTGCGTACGCGAAATCATACGAAAATTTACTAAATAGCTGTGTTGATGAATCGCAACTAAGCAACGTCGATTGCGTACACAAGATTTACGCAAAATATTTTGCGTACGCAGCTTGATGAATCATGAATCTACCCCTGGACTCCACCCGTCAGTGCAAGCGCACACGGTATCAGTCTACAGTTCCCAGGGGCGTGTACAGGGGGGGGGTGTCCAGGGGGTCCGGACCCCCCCTGCTCGCGCAGAAAACGCATCTGAGGGGGTCTTTAATTTTCAAAAATTTCCTGGGGAGAGCCCCCAGACCCCCCCTTCGCGTGCTCCTGTACACGCCCCTGGTTTCGCCCCCCCTAAGAAAATACCCTGGCGCCGCCCCTGACTATGGATACTATGGATACTATGGATACTATGGATACTATGGGATACTATGGATACTATGGATACTATTGATACTATTCCTATTAATATCTATTATGTAAAGTTGTTCAGCCGAGTTAGTGTGTTCGCGCATAACTAGAGAACTCCGCAGCCTAGAGGAAAACTAAAGAAATTTTTTGAATCAGCACGTCTGGGAGGTGGTTCTGGCTCAAACAAAAATTTTAAAAAGTTAAAAAGTTTAAACATCATAAGAAAATTCTATTGATTAATAGATGGCGCTCACGTACGTACACACAACATCACGTGCTGAATCGCATGGTGTATAAACGTAATGGCGGCAATGGGCTCATCAGTACAACATCCGTATGCTACACCTGGATTCTGGGTTCGAGTCCCAGCTGGGGAACTTATTTCACCCTTTTTTTCTTTTTTCCTTTACCTACCTCTTTAGGGCGCAAATCCACTTTAGGCACCTTATGTATCACGAAGTGATGCCAGATTTCTGTGTATCATCAACTGTGATGCACAGGACTTTGCGTATATCAAGGAATGATGCAAAAACCCTAACTCTAACCCTAACCCTAAGTCATAAAGTATAATCTTACTTCCTTAGTATCACGAAGTGTGTTAGGGTTAGGGTTGGCTTAGGGTTAGCGGTTAGGGTTTTTGCATCATTCCTTCTATACGGAAATTCTGTGCATCAGTTGATGATACACAGAAATCTGTGCATCACTTCGTGATACCTAAGGTGCCTAAAGTGGATTTGCACCCCTCTTTAGTATGTATTATTTTTAATTTCTAATTAATTTTTAATTTATTAATTTATTTAATTTATAATTTTTTTAGTTTATTAATTATTTTTATTTTTAATGTTTTTTATCTTTTGATTTCTTATTATTTTTTACCGTTTGGGATGGAATGGGATGAGATGGGATGGGATGGGATGGAATGGCATGCGATGGCATGGGATGGGATGGGATGGTGATGGATGCGCGGTGCAATGGTATGGGATGGGATGAGGCATGGCATGGCATGGCGATGGCATGGCATGGCATGCATGGCATGGCATCGGCCGGGCCACTGAATGTGATTGAGATGGGATGGAATATTGGATATGATGCGGTGCGATGGGATGGGATGGCATGGCATGGAATGGAATGGATGGATGCATAGATAGATAGATAGTTAGATTTCCTTTTTTCTTTTTTCCCCTTTACCTACCTCTTTAGTATATATTATTTTTAATTTTTAATTTATTTTTAATTTATTAATTTATATATTTTTTAGTTTATTAATTATTTTTAATGTCTTTTATCTTTTGATTTCTTATTATTTTTTACTGTTTGGAATGGGATGGGATGGGATGGGAAGGGAGGGATGGGATGGGGTATGGCATGGGATGCATGGGGATGGCATGGATGGCGATGCATGGCGATTGGTCATGGGATGGGACGGGATGGGATGAAATGGGACTGGGCATGCGGGATGGCATGGGATGGATTGATATGATGAATGCGTGCGATGGGACGGAATGGGATGGCAATGGATGCATCGGATGGGGATGGCATGGGACTGGCATGAATGTGATGAGATGGGATGGAATGGGAATGGGATGGGATATGCGGAATTGGGATGCGGTCACTGCGGTTGCGATGGATGGGATGGCATGGCATGAATGGGATGGATGCATGGATGGTATGCATGGGTGGATCATGATACCAGATTAGATAGTAGATTTTTTTGGGGTATTTTTCTTTCAACAAGCGGTCACTAGCTGGCAGTAACGCCACTGATTTCCCGGCAACGCCGGCGTATCCCGCTAGTTTTTAATATTAGTATTATTATTATTATTATTGTTGTTGTTGCTTGGAATAACATGGCACTAGTAAATATATCAGTAAAAAATCGTTAGCATAGGGTCTAATTCTAATTCTTTAAAGCTATTCACACACACACACACACACATTCTCACTTTGCTTATTTCCCCAGATGCTTTCAAGCACAAAACTCATATTGACGCTTATCACGGATATGATAATGTGAGACACTCACAGCTGCTGAAATGACAGAAATAACTCACATATTGACAATAATATGGTGAAAGCAATATTGGTGGTTTGAACAACGCAATGAAAGCATCATATTGCACATCACGACAGTTACGTATACCCATATTACATTCGCAATAGTATAGCCAGCATCAACACAGCCAACAAAGGGTTGGGTTATTATTATTTGGGAATCCTATAATCCCACAGGAGGTTTGCGAAATTTCTACATGCACAATCTACCATCGACAACACCAGCAGCACAACCACACACACACAACAGGCACACACACACACACCATACACACACACAGCACAGCCACAACAGCGCACCGCACAGCGAACGCACACACACACACCACACACACACCACCACACACACACACACACACACACACACACACAGCCACACGACACACACAGCAACGTGCGCATCTCTCTTGTTAACTCTTACACATACTCTATTTTTACCCTACTCTCTTACTTTTTTTCTGTCTCCCTCTCATTATTTTTCACGGTATCTGGTCTTGTTATATAAAATCCCTGTTTCGTGCGTCTCTCGCGCTGGAGCTTAATGTTGTGAATGAATATTACATTTACAGACTGAGATTCGCGGCACCATGATTCGTTGCACTAGACCATGAGAGATATGAATCACAAATAGGCTTACAACACATCAGCCAAACAGCAATAATTTCCCGCCAATCCACCGTGCATACGCGTGCACACACGCACGCACGCACGCACGCACGCATGCACGCACGCACGCGCACGCACGTACGTACTCCCTCCACCACCCACACATGCTAGCAAGCAGCATTCACCGACAGCATCATATATCCATATCATGGACATAATAGCGGCAGGATATGGCATCTTCTCGTGTTTTGCCCCTCCGGATAGAACGCAGCCGCTTTATGGGAGGAAACTTGCCGGCACAACGCGGCTATATACATATATATATATATATATATATATATATATAATTTATTTACATATAACAATTCTCAGTCTTGCTTCCTGTTACGTGCACTAATATCAACACTACTGACACGTGTCCTTTCCCCGGCGCTTGGAGGTCAGGCGCGGAACAGCATGAAGGTCAGGCGCGGAACAGCATGAAGGTTACGCGCGGAACAGCATGAAGGTTACGCGCGGAACAGCATGAAGGTTAGGCGCGGAACAGCATGAAGGTTAGGCGCGGAACAGTATAAAGGTCACGCGCGGAAGAGCTTGAAGGTTAGGCGCGAAGATTGTGCTCTGGACGCATCAGCGTGGCAACTCGTCGGAAGCCACGCAGATTAATGCGCCAAGCAAAGATTCACTTACTTCTTTTTTTTTGCTTGGCGAAACTTACTTAATTGATTTTTCAACAAACTATATATCAAGACCCGGACAGCCGGCGCAAAGGCACCGAACGAGAGAAGACGCGCGAGCCTTTCGATCTATTACTACTTCTGCGAACGCTCGCACCCGCTTGTTATTCTCCACTCCACGTCTCAATTGGTTCACCGCTGATTTATTTGGCGAGAGAAGGTTTAGATACACAGGCGCGCACTAACGAGAGATGCAATGCACACACAGCTGCCCGGCACAATTTTTTATCGAGTTCGGAGCCACTAGGGTTCCGGCGATAATTGCCTCTACACAAAACCTACGGCGCTCTGTCACAAAACCGGGCACACCTTGAACAAACCGTAGAAGAAAGGCCGAGCGTGACCAATACAATAACCCTTTCTCTCCGAAGCCGCCTTCTTGACAAAAGATATCGGATTTTTACGAGGGGGGGAGCAACGCATTATTGCGCCGTAACCTGAGACAGTACAGAGGCAATTACACCGCGGAACACAAAGACTTACAATGCACGCCGTGTGGGTAACATCAGCAGTACAACAGTATAATCAGCTCAAATGAGCTACGCGAGTACGCGAGCCTGGTGAGCGAGATCTTTATTTCCATTTGTGTTTTTATCACTTGGCTACTGATGTTATTGCGTGGGTATTGTGTGAGCGTCGCATTCAGATGCTACAATGCATGTGCGTTAAGCATTTGACAGCTACCGATATCACACGCAGAACTATAGTAATCGTTTACTTCATACGTAAAGGGCAACCGCGACATCCACGCTCTAAAGTCTACACACACCGCCGCGCCATATAACTGTGGCACACAGATACGCGTGGTTGGATATACTGCTTTAGCGTCACGTGCAGATGGTACAATGCCTGTATGTTGAGCATTTGACAGCTCCCGATATCACACGAGGAACTATAGTAATCGAAGTAAGAAGCAGCCGCGACATCAACGCTATAAAGTCAACCCACACCGCCGCGCCATATAACAGTGACACACAGATACGCAAGGTTACGGCGCCATCTTCCAAGACAACGCCCTATAGCGCAGATGACAAAACGTCCCTAATGCCGGTGACGTCATTGACAGATGGCCGCCATGATAAAAACAGGAGCGGATGAAACACGAGAGCATTCCTGAAGCCATGCTGCTGCTTCCGCACAATCAGCTTGCCGACGCGCTTTCGTCAATAGCCGCAGGGCTTCCTTCGGTCGGCGGAGTAGCGTTTCCTGCCCAGCGAGAAGAAGCTGACAAAATGTTTCTATCGAATATTATGTGTCAGGCCGTGCGCGCGAGAAATCGCTCTCGAGTTCACTGCGAATACGTCCTTCAGCAGCAGCAGCAGTCAAGTAAGCGAGCCTGGCATTTCACGACTAATCCCCCCGACGCACATCAGATATGGACAAAGGGTAACGACACTATCATAACCTGACCGCTTAAGCACCCACGAGATCATTCGAGTTCGAGCGAAAGGAGCGAGCGACGACAACGCGAGACTAAATCTAAACATGAAATCCCAGGTTGACCAATCCGACTCCGTAATCTAGAATGATTTAGATTGTCGTTAGGGGCTTTCGAAATAGACATGGCTTTGCGCATCCTAATATATTATTTGTTTTTCCTGCCCAGAGTCCATCAAAATAAACGAAGAACGCGCGCAGGTTGGTCAATAAAGTCAAGACGATAGATATGATTTCAATATCAACAGCTCATTGTTGCTCCCCATCTCAATGTCGTCGATTCGGCCTTGATAATGGGAAGAAATATAATCGATCTGATAGGTTTCAACGGATAATTTTTGGTAGCGATCGATTCTCATTGACAATGTTACTAGAGTGATTCACACTGCATATACTCAGTGGAATGCCAAAACATATAATCGCCGTGAACTCGTATTGCATGAACTTACCGCGCAGAATAGACTAATAACAGACAATAATACATTGCGCATTATTATTCCCACCTAATATTGTCAATGGATGTAGTCACTAACCTTGCTGGCATAACGTAGGGCATTCACATGAAACCCCACAGCAACTTTTTTCTTCTGCTAAATGAACCCTTTTAATGCATTATTTTGCGTTGTGTCGTTATGGAATATGAAATCAACGAGCAATATCAAGAGTCTTTAATAGGGAATTTTTCTATTATGGACTCTTGGCAATATGTAACCGGTAAACCCATTCTCAGATTGACGGAGGGAGCTAGAGCACGCATGCGCGGTCGCTCCAATGTGAGTGTCCTGGACGTTAGCTTAGCTAAGCTAGCAATAATATTATCACAAAAGCTCTGACTTGCCGCTCGCCATTTTCCACGCGTCGTGGCATTAAAAACGGCGGGACTTATTTAGACCCTACATTCACAGCAAACAGCCCCGGTCATTGTGGTTTCCTAGCTGACGCGGATAAGGAATTCATTGCCAATCTGGCGTCAAATATTTGCTCAACAACAGTGGAAATTCATCAAGTAATGCAACTGGAATCATTCGCCTGCGGAAAAGCCACTCTTTGTTCGCTCAGGTTTATTTACAAAACACTAATCATTGTTAACAGATCTACGTTGATATGTGGGCAAGAGCAGTATGCTGTATGGAGAACTACAGCCAGCAACGATGATCGATCACATAGAGCTTATATACCTAATTATCACCTTATTTCGATAATTATGACATAAACTAGATTATATGATTGCATGTTTATTGAACGCGTGAATCCTTAAAAAAAATTTAATTTTGTATGATATGCGTGTGCGCTAGTGTGAGTGTTAGTAGAACGTTGTGACCAAATTAGATAAATTTTTACGATACATTGTAATCCGATTCATCACTACCCGAATCCCAACAGATATAACGTGTGAATAGAAATGTTCTCTGCTATCGCTATGTATTGTTCCCACCAATTATATTCAACTCTCTCGCTTCGCTATATACATATGGGGGAGAAATACTTTTGTGCAGTGGTTGGTTGCCAGGGGCAAAAGCAAGCGCATTAACATGGCGTGGACATTGCCCATTGTCGCATGACAAATATAGACGCTGTTCTCACTTTTCAACCTAAACACGTTACGTTCACTGCTATTTCATCTGCTTCACGCTCGACACGCGTCGTGAGCTCGTGGCCCGATTCTGTGGACAATAGAAATGTAATTTCAACACGTTTCCGTGTTTACTTTTTAGCAAATTAAAGTCGCTCATTTATCATTGTTTACGTAGGATAGTTGGATAAAGGTAGCGCTAGCAATAGAGCAAAAAACACGACCTATGACGTAATTAGGAAAGAAGAGTGATAGGGGATCTGTTTGGTTATCTCTTGGCCTAGAGCGTTCGACAAATCTGACGACCGCAAACGCCAATCGGATGTCACTCGCTTTAAAGGGTGACAATATCCAAGTCACAGCACAGCGTACACACCATGCAGCGCCTGGCTAGAAGTTCCCTGTTCAAATTGTGACTACTGTAGATACAATTCCTTTCCCTAAATAGATTTGCCCAACGGATTGAAGGGAAACATGAAGACTGTAAAGTGTCCTAATCCGTTAATAGATCGAATGTCTGTCGCATATTTTCCCTGTACGACTGTCCTCACATTATCGACAAGTAAACGCACTATGGGGCAGGAATTACGCAGCTGAAACATAATCGACTAACGTGCGCTGTTCTCATATTCCTTCTTCTCCTCCTCCTCCTCCTCCTTCTCCTCCTCCCCCTCCTCCTCCTCCTCCCCTGCTCATCCTCTTACTCCTTCTCCTCCTCTTCCTACTCCTCCTCTTCCTCCTCCTCTTCCTCATCATCATCATCACCATCCTCTTCCTTCTCTTCTTCCTCTTCCCCTTCTTCTTCTTCTTCTTCTTCTTCTTCTTCTTTTTTTTCGTCTTTGTTTTCCTCTTTTTTTTATTTCTCTTTGTCCCTCCTCATCCTCCTCCTCTTTTCCCTCCTCATCAGTATCATCAGTATCACCAATATTATTATCATCATCATCATTATCATCGTCATCATCAATATCATCACCATCCTCCTCTTCCTCCTACTCCTCTTCCTTCTCCTCATTCTTCTCCTCGTCATCCTTATCATCATAATCATCATCATCTTCTTATTCTTATTCTTATTCTACTTCTTCTTATTCTGTCGTCTTCTTCCTGATCATCTTCTTTTCATGTTATTCACCTTAATCTCGTCTAAACGCTCGCACACTAAAAGGCGTACTCGCAGATCAATGGGAGGAAAATAGTGATAAACCGCGGCCTCTGATCACACCGACGAGGAACGAGTCAGCTGTCCTTCAATCTTATTCATCTTATACCACAAGGAATAAGGTCAGTAAGGCAGCCAAACGCCGCATGCATTATGATTCGGCGATATTATTTGGCGTGATTAAGGACAGAGCACATAGAGCCAGGCGCTCATCAAGCGCAACGCATTTCCAATTTGCTACTCTGTTGACTCTTGAGTGCAATAATCTGAAACATAAACGGTAATTTACCATTGCCGACTGTTTGATCGCTCCTGGGTGTCGAGCGCAGTGTTAGATGGAGTGCTTCTGTGAGACGCAGTCCACTGTGAGCTTGTGCTGCGTGCGCTCCACGCAGGCTTCTGATTTGCACTGCCTGTACGATTCCGTGTTGCCTTTATATGCGGAATTACCAGCAGATGTCTGTGCTATATGATCCAGGGGCGTGTACAGGGGGGGGGTCCAGGGGGTCCGGACCCCCCCCCTGCTCGCGCAGAAAACGCATCTGAGGGGGTCTAATTTTAAAAAATTTCTGGGAAAGACCCCCCCTTCGCGTGCTTGCAAGTTTGGGTTACGTTAGACCCCCCCCCCTATGATCGAGAGGCTGCAACGTTGTCCCACCACCTGTATAGTAGGTTTCTGCGCCACACTGCATGTAGTATTCTGTGCTGCACTACCCGTGAAGCTAGGAGCATTTGGTGTCGGTCCAACATTGCATTATAGAGATCGACACGAAATGGTTCCCGATGATCCTATTTATCTATTCATTGAATAAAGTAAATTCGGCGAGAGTGCTATTTTCAATTTGAAATAAAAACGTGCATGCATGATATGCATATATATGTATATGTTGTTTTATCGTATGAACACATTACAATGTCACGAATCAACTCTGGTGCGATTTCTCTGCGACTGTAGTTTGGAGCTCCGCGGAAACCAATGTAATGATTTTCGCAGTTGGATCGATTGGTAACCCACAGTAGTTTATTAGTGGTATTAACTAATGGCCCCGTGTTAATTTCAAACATGGTGCATTCTGGTCACATCGTCATTCCTCCTATTCTCACATGGGAAAATGCAAGCAAATGTGATCTCAGCAAAAAGGATACTGCTGACATGACATGACTTGCCATCAACGTCAGAGACGTAAAATGAAATATCTTTTAAACCCACATTACAAACGTCTATTACAGCCGCTATTTCCACGTGCGTGATGCTTATTCACACCAACATCCATCGACACTAGCGTGATATCCATATTAGTCTATGACTGATATAGGGTATCCAGCCATTAAAGGCTGCTAGCTAGGTGAAAGCCTACATCCGGCACTATATAGAAAAATAAAACATAATAGGAAGCAAGGCCGAAGAGAATGTATCAACTCACTTAACAACGGTGTGCGTGCGTGATTTCAAGGAATCAAAACACAAAGAATGCAGCGGCAGACACAATCACGGCCGAATGTGCACAGTAAAAACGACAGTGGCCATAATTGCAAAAACATTCCATTTTTGTCATAAATTATTATGTATTTACGTTATAATTATTATTTCTAAATTGGATCACGGCATTAGCCGGTGGCTTCTGGGTTGACCGTGTTCCAACCTGGGACATAGGGATTCAATACAGATTTTTCGCAGAATGTGTGCTGTTCCCAGTAGTGCGATTTTCTGCACTTCTTGGGCAGTGTGGTGGCCAAGGAGTTCCTTAAGGTTCTTCTCAAAACCATTATAGAGCCAATGGCTCCAACCACCACTGACACAATTCTCGTCTTAGTATTCCACATTCTCCTAATTTCGATCTCCAGATCTTTGTACTTGGTGAGTTTGTCTGTTTCATTCACCATGGCGTTAGCATCATCTGGTACGGCTACGTCAATCAGCAGGCATCGTTTTTCTTTCTTGTTGTAGAGCACTATATTAGGACGGTTTGCAGGTATCGTGCGATCTGTCTGCACTGCCATATCCCACATTATGGTAGTACCATTATCTCCTGTTGGTAACTGGTTACGGAGTATGTTCATACCACTTGTCAGGTACTTGCTCACAAAGTTCACTGCAGATTGACCAGTGCAGATAGCTGGCTACCTTACTATGGCGGTTTGTATACTTGGTTGGGGGGGCAGCACTGTGCATCCGGCGATGATGAGGCTGGTGGTCTCTTCTGCCTTGCTGCACATTCTGCACTTGCTGTTGACCTGTTGCTTGAGGATGTTGCGTTGATGGTATCTGCATGGTGTTGAGTGCTTGGTCTTGGGCTGCAATGACTAGGCTTTCTGTCTCCCCCTTGAGCCCGGAACTACTGAGCCAGGCAACGCTTGCAATCTTGTCGACAAATAGCCTGTCGAGGCTCTTGTAGAATCTTCCATGCAAAGGCCTGTTCTTCAATACCTCTTCTGCTTCCATATTGGCCTTCTTTCTCTGCTTTGTTGAGGATTGGCTGGTGGGCTGAGGAGACAAGTATTTGGCTTTGATTTCCCAGACTGATGAATTTTGATAAGTTTTGTAAATTTGTCTTCCTTAAGCTCGATGTAGTCGCCTAGACCTATACAATGGCAGTGTTGTACGCAGACATCAGTTCAATGAGACCACGACCACCATTTTGCCTTTTGATGTACAGTCGCTCTATGTCTGCTTTAGGGTGATGGAGCCCGTGCATGGTTAGTAGGTTTCTTGTCTTGCAAACCATTCTTTCGATATCTGATCGCAACCAGTTGATCACCCCGAAGCTTTACACGGAGACCGGGAGTGCCAGGCTATTGATCGCTGTTATCTTGTTTTTTGAGCAG
>NW_014577260.1:91538-95895 GCF_000485595.1 Priapulus caudatus | reverse complement strand
ATATATGGAGAATGAGAGAGAGAGCGAGAGAGGGGCATTTTCAGATAGCACATAAATCTATTTCATGCATCATGTACCATGTATCATGAAAATCTGCCTAGCTCCTACCTGGTAACAGTCTCGTAACGTTTGCAATTGGTGATTCTTGCCAGAATTCTCCATGCTGGGTATAACAGCTTCATCGCTCAACGGTGTTTTGATTGATTGGCATGCACTGGTGTCACCCAAATAATCAAGGGTGATAACAGCTTGTTCTACAGTCTATTGCTGATGTGCATGTTTATCATTGATGATGTATGTAAACAACTGCATCGTAACAGAACTGAGATTCGTTATTCGAAATTTCTGTTATCTGATGCAGGGGTGACACATTTTGTCATATTAATTGTGATGTGTCAGGCTGCATATGTCGTGCAATCTATGAGACTGCTCGTAAAATATGGAAAGTATACATCAATTCTCCTCGATTCTCCCACAAAACAACACTGAAATTTACATTTTCAGCCTAACTCCTATCTCGACTTCAACTCCGAACATCGGCTTTACGTTTTTTACAGGAACCTGCTCCTTATTCGACGTCTTGTGGCGTTTCTCATATTATATTATCCTCACGCGCATGCGTGGTGATTCGCAAAGTAACGACGATAATGGAAGGTCGCCGTGAGCCTCTAACGGGAAGCAAACAGCATTGCAAGAAGCCCTAGGAGACGAGTAAAAAACAATAACCACTCGGAGATAATTCTGTAAAAAAAGACGCGAAATAATCATCTTCCCGGGAAGCCGTATCAGGAGATTCGCGCGCAGGATATCTCACGGGTAACGCTTAATTGGTTTTAGCGATTTTATGTAATTGCGGGATAAAAATTCAATGCATATCACCTAAGCTGCATGAGCAGTTTGGCTGCAATGGGAACAAATTGCTGCATAAGACTCAAGACTCATACCAGACACAGGTGAGCATTCCACACATAAGCTTCATTGGTACCGATAAATTCACGGTATAAAAGAAATGCAGGTTTTTACAGTCACGAATACTTTTAGTAAACGATGTAATCTTCAGCGGGATTTTACATCCCCATGCAGATAAATTCCACACAACCTCACCATTGTCTTCGATCAATAGGGGTATCATTCCACCAAACAGAAAATACATGTTGCTAAAAACGTTCCCAAGGGCCATCTACTTCTTGTAAAGTCATGTTAGGAGTCCTTAAGTGCCAAAAGATTGCAGTATTAACACAGTCTTAACGCATAAGCGACTACATGAATCAATCTGCTGCACCGGCAAGCGCATGCAGGCAAACTGCTGTGCCAGCTACTCAGCTAATGTGTATACAATTTTTATCATGCAATCTGGCAAATTATAGCGGGATAATGAATGCTTTGAAGGTTCCGGTCAGCCTGTATAATTGGCATAATACCCGGGATTAACCGCAGCCCTCGAGAAATGAGAGCTATAATGGAAATCACCAAAACGCCGCATTATATCGAAGGCAAGCAAGCAAGCAACCACTCCACGGCCAGGTAAAATTATTCGCTACTAATTTGCGAGTAAAAGTCTGTATTCCAGCGAGACCGCCTATTCGCCGCGGATAGATCCATTATCTAACTATAGTGCCATGCCATCTGTAAACAACTTCATGGAAACTCTGTTAGTGGTAACGGTTGCGAATGTTATGTAGGGGTCCGCAGGGCGGCTGCTGACAATGGTGACTGAGTCAATATATACACATGCAGCGGCGAGCGTTTTGTTATGGCGTATGATTAATGACGACATAGTCTCAAAAGGGTTACAGTTAATGCCAAAATCGCAGGGAAAAGCATAAAGGAGAAAAAATCCATACAGGGACATTAACGGCGCGCAATGGAACGGTGATCTGAGTCAGCGGAGAACAAGTGTGACACAGCTCGATGCTCGTGAATAGAATATGCATCGCATTAGGGTGCGTAAATGCACCCGCAATATCGCCAAAACGAGACAAATGACCGTCATCACTGTCTGTATGGATGACCCCCGCCAGCGAAGACAAAGGCGACGCCATATTGACGATTTACGCAACCATCCTCCATCTCTCTTAACCCCACACACAACATGTGCGTGTTATGAACACCAGAGACAGTGGGGCTGGATATGTTGGCAGTGTATGGATACATTATTGCGAGCTTATTCTCACCAAGCTAAGCGAACTTCTGCTGTGAGCCTTTGTGCAAAGCCAGTGAATGCATTTTTGTTCTCTAAAGAGCTGCTATAGAATGGTTCGATTCGATTTACAAGCTGTCAATATACAGCTAACCGAAAATACAAACAAACTAAAGGCAAATATTGTAAGCTAAATTCACGCGTATAATACGTAATATTAAAACGATATCATGCGAAAAATCCATCAATTCATCCGCAAATAGAACCAGAACAATTAAGTTTGAAGCAACTCTCCTGTCCAGCGCCTAATTCTTATTTAATGCTTACCTAATTCTTACCTAATTCTTACCTAATTCTTACTTAATTCTCATCTAATACTTTACCTAATCATTACCTAATTACTTACCTAATTCTGACCTAATTCTTGCCTATTCTTGCCTAATACATAGTCCAGTCCGAAGCCCAAAATACGATAGTGCTGGACGTATACTCTTTGCACACTATAATTAGTAATCAACACAAAGGAGAAACGTCGCGTGGCAGCTATATGGCTACGATTCGTGCATGACGGTGTGCATCGCACGTCTAACAAACACGTCCGACAATATGCTAGATGACTGACTGCACATGCAATCCCGATGTGAATATTGCCTCATGTACAGATAACTTTCGTACATACCAAATATATTCTTAAATCATCGCCTGCGATTCCCGTGACTCAGCTTAGCTATGAATTATAAGTATTGCTGAGAACATGCACATGCATGCATGTGTAGCCTAGACGGACGGGCAGGCGGGCTAATGGACTGGTAGGGAGGAACATTCAGTCAAATATGGGTGGCCGAGCGCACGGATGGACAGATGTGCAGACACACACTGGCGGATAGATAAAAATTCATGCCGGCATGCACCTACGCACTGGCCTGACGGCTCACAGCACCCACAGAAAGACATCTTTTAGTCGATCTTTCATAGAGAACGCCTGAATAGCTTTGAATGAAAAGCGCATCATAAACGGGACTGCATATTGCATCTACAGTCGGGGAATGGGTGTGCGACAAACAGAACCTTTGGCCTCTCTACAATTCAAAGCACACTAGTGGAGCGTTATTTATTCAGAAAATTGTAGCGCGGCGATCGCTCTTGCGTATGTTTTCAGACGCATCTCAATATTTAAAGCGCATTCATTCGATGTGACTACGAGTCTACCCGCCGCAATAGCTAGTGACAGACGGGCTACGCCAAGCTGCTGCATCTCGGTGTATTTCTGTCTCGAGAACGCATTTCATCCGGCAGTTACTAAAGACAAAAAAATCGCATTCATATTTCGCGGTTATTTTTTGTCGAATCCTGACAAAAAACGTTATTATTCATGATGACGCATGACTTATTCATGAAATCACATCTGCACCTCAATAATGCAATAATAATCATATGCAAAACTATATGGATTTAGTATCGGTTTCTTGAAGTGGTTGCTTACTTTGAGAGACGTGTACACTAATGCGTGGAAGCTGGCAATTGCCGATGAGGAATTTACCCGTAGCGCTACAGTAAATAATGTCCTTCGTAGAGCGTTTCAAGGGCACTAGGGAAACCTTGTCATGTATGGAATATGTGTCACACCTGCTTTGCTTGGTCACTGGGTCACGGTTGCCTGACCTGAATTTTATGCCACACCTGTGTGACCTGTACTAAGGTCGTACCTGTATATTAGGTCACACCTGCCTGGTATGTATATTAGGTCACACGTGTCTATTATTTATATTAGGTATACATAATAGACAAGTGTGATTAGGCACACCTGCTTGGTATGCATATTAGGTCATATACCTACCTGGTATGTATAAATAAAGGTCACACCTATCTAGTATGTATATTAGGTCACACCAGCCTGGTATGTATATTGGGTCACACCTGCCTGGTATGTATATTAGGTCACACCTGCCTGGTATGTATATTAGGTCACACCTGCCTGGTATGTATATTAGGTCACACGTGTCTATTATTTATATTAGGTCACACCTGTTTATTATGTATATTTGGTCACACCTCTCTATTATGTATATTAAAATTATGTCACAACTGCCTGGTATGTATAATTAGGTCATATACCTGTCTGGTATGTGTATTAAATAACACCTGCCTGGTATGTATATTAGGTTACACCTGCTTGATATATATATATATATATATATATATATATATATATATATA
>NW_014577260.1:72293-91528 GCF_000485595.1 Priapulus caudatus | reverse complement strand
CTGCGTCAACATGTGAAGAGGGCGGGCAGTCTTTCAGGCTGGTCACATCTGGGGACAGTCTCAAATTGCAAACCCAGAGCTGCGGACCTTCACCTGCAGATTGGGGATGGGCGAAAAATGCTGATGATGGCTGGCGTCCATTTTGGACAATAATGGCAGAGGCGTCAAAGGGGTGCCGAGAGCTGATCAAGTGCAAATGTAAGAAACGATGTGCTGAAAATTGCAAATGTTCCGCGGCTAATCTACCATGCACAGAACTGTGTTTTTGCTCCAGACAATGCTTCCCAGATGAGCAACAGGAGAAGTAAAATGGATGGAAAACGTCTTGCGGCATGTTACAGCTTTCAATTGATGAGGAAAATATTTTGGAATAGGCTTTTTGCTCTATTAAACAATTGAACTCAGCATATAAAAAATTTCTTGAGTTTCAAGTTTCAGTGCCTTACGTGATTTAGAACCTAAGATTTTCAGCATTTCGTCATGTCGGCCATACTGGAATTTAAGATGGCTGCCATATGGTTTGTCAGACATGTCAAATCAATCCATTATTGAACTCAGCATGGCAAAATGCTCTTGTGTACCAAATTTCAGCGCCGCAGGTCATTTAGAACCCAAGATAGTAATGTTCAATGTTTCGTCATGTCGGCCATACTGGAATTCAAAATGGCTGCCATATGGTTTGTCAGACATGTCAAATCAATCCATTATTGAACGCAGCATGGCAAAATGCTCTTGTGTACCAAATATAAGCGCCACATGTCATTTAGAACACAAGATAGTAATGTTCAATTTTTCTTTATGGTGGCCATATTGGAATTCAAGATGGCGGCCATATGGTTTGTCAGACATTTTAAATTAATTCATTATTAAACCCTGCATGTCGAAATGCCCTTGTGTACTAAATTTCAGCGCCATAGGTCATTTAGAACCCAAGATAGTAATATTCAATGTTTCGTTATCGCGGCCATATTGGAATTCAAGATGGCGGCCGATCCAGTGGTCAGACCTCTTGGATCCGGCAATTTTCGAACTCAGCATGTCAAAATACCCCTGTATGCAAAATTTCACACTTTCTGCCGGATGTGAACATTTTGACCTATTTTTGTTACATATCTGCCCCACTATCACGGGGACGAGCGAGGAGGAGGAGGGGCGGAGGAGGGGGAGGCAGAGGAGGGAGAGGAGGGGGTGTAAAATATAGCCGTAATCACCGACTGCTTTTATGAAAATCAATGTGGAAATTATCGCGCTGAAATGAGATTGTAAATAAGCGCATGACCGTGACTGACCGTGAGTCTATAATTACGCTGCATCCTCTAGTGGTATCCATATATCGTGTACCAAACACGAGTTAATTGTATATTCTACTGTCAGAGCACGGCTTCATCGTTATGGCATTACGATATGAAAGCCATAGGTGGGAAGCATCCATCTACAATCGCGAATAGATATTGCAGTATTCTTCAGTGCACTCGACTATGTTTGCGTTCGTGCATCTGATTGAACTCAATGGTAATTAACCTGGTTAATGCTGATTAAACGACGGGGCGAAGGGCAAAGATGTGATGTCGTTGTATGTGTCACTTTCTACGTTCTCCTGGGACTCCGTTAGCCTGGTAGGTAGCCAGAGTGACAAGCAAGCGCTACAATTAATACCGGCCAAAGGACAGTCACTTAAGACAATAGAACAGTGGTCCGAGGCGTACGAGATATACATGGCGGTTTACCTGTCGTCGCCCAAATTCATGAAACTGGCACCCGAGCTCATCCAATACGGGCGAATGATCAGAGACTTGGCCCGCAAGGGCGGGAACTGGTCGTTTTACGACTCGAATTTCAGGCGACTGCGCTGTACCAACAATTGGGCTTGGGGCCAGGTCAACTGGGAACTGTAGATGACGGTTCTACATTCTCGAGGCCCCAAACCCCATAACCGGGCCTGTACGGGGACGGTCCTGCAGTTTGAGAATTTTTTCATTCAGGGGACTAGGGCGGTGGTCACCCTTCGGAAATTTAAACTCAGCACAGTTAAAGGTCTCCAGGTGATTCACCTGGACCTGGCACCATGCCAGGACTCAAACCCTCTCGCCGCGCTATCTGAATTTTTATGTTATCGGGGACAAACTTCCGGCCCGTTGTTCCTCATGCCTGATGGGAGGCCATTTTCCCGCTCCCAGTTCGACAAGAACCTCAAGGCGCTACTGGGTTTTTGTGGATTGTCCACTTCATCATTTAAAGGGCACAGCTTCCGGATTGGCGCCGCCACAGCAGCTGCCACCTGAAGGAAATCCGAAGCCCAAATCAGGGCAGCGGACAGGTGGTCCTCGGATGCATTCCGGAGGTACATCCGCATTACACACTAAGGTTCTCAGTAACGGTCTGGTTCCTAGGTTGTGGGGGTTCGGTCACATGTGTGCCCTAGTGGCGGGTTTGCCCCCACGTATTATTGTAAACCTCGCGTGGTTACCATGGTAACCGTCTGAAGTATCAAGTATTCAGGCTTCTCGTTCGCATGGTAACCATATTTACATTTGTGTTTTTCGTTACCATGGCAACCGCAGATTTTCAATCAACTGCACGGTTGCCATGGTAACCACGTTCTCGCATTATGCTGTATGGTTATATGTTCAACAATTTGAAAGTTTTTATAATATAAGTCGAGCAATAAGCTTGGCCATTGTCGACCATATTCCATGTGTTTGTCTTTTTCCTGGCAGCATAAAGATATTTCAGTTAAAACCCACATTCTTTTACATGGTTTTTAAACTTTAAACTGATTTAGGTCTTGTCGCGTGCACGATTATTATTTGTACATATTGATTTATGATAATATGACAATGACTGTTTCTTAGTATTGGGTATATTTAAAATTAGATGAAAAAGTGTTGTGGAAACAGGGTACATTATGCCATGATGCCTTTTTCCGGCGGGTTTATATTTTAAGGCGCTTTTGCGTGTTATATTTGCTCTTTTGTGTTTTGCTTTTACTTTTACGCTTATGCACAGCAGAAAATTCCATGCGTGTGAGGAATTCGTCCGAGACATATATGTCCGTGGGCACAGGCCGAAGCGTGGCTTAACCATTTCACCCAAATCGTTAGTAAAATGCATTAACAACTAGATATAGAAGCAGAATTGGATATATAAAAACACAAAATTTCTGAGTATGTATGAGATGCTCAAATATTATCATATCTCATTTGCAATTCATCGCTTCACAGACGTTGGTTTCACTTGAAAAACCACCTTCGACAGCGTCTCATTTTTTATGGACTATTTATGTATTGGACTCGCGTTAGGGCAGTAAGTCCTGAGGCAGTTTGCCAGTTTATGCAGCTATTTATTTAAAAGTACTGAGTGCGATTACGGATTCCAATCAATACTGACGATCTGAAAATGACCTAAAAACGCGTATTCTTTGTTACACGTAGTGTTACCTCAAGAGAGATATTCACTTCAGACTTGTTAGAGGATGCGAAATATTTACAGTTTATTACAAGCTGCTACAATAATGATTAAACACAACGACATCTGTGGTAAATTGTCGGTAATCGTTCACATATATTGCATCATTCTCAATGATAACCGAGGAATTTATTATTTATTTTCAAAATAATTTTTTCAGAATATCCTTTAATATATGCATTGCAGATATTTGTCCGTGTATTTGTAATATTACGCACCAGACCATGTATTCGCTGTATAAACCTCAGTGAAGGTAGCATAACTGCACAATATAGGCTCTGTCGGTGTGCGAGAAATGGAGGAAAAACACAAACGATCTCTATTAATTTTCCTCCTTTTTCAATGCGGCATACGATATCTTAACCACTCTCCATCGTCTCAGCTTGTCATAAGCAGCGAATAACAACAAATGCGCAATTGCATAAGAAATATAATTGCTAATTTTTATGGGATTAGTAATAAGTTAGAGACATATGAAAAATTGTGGAATAGAGTTTATTCAGGAATTGTGGCGTTGCAGGAATAGAATAAAAGGCCAGTTCCGTGACTTCATTGTCTACCTAGATCATCTTAGCTGCGGATAATATAAGCCGTATCCTACCCACAAACCGTTGCCACTGCGGTTTTCTGCTTATCGTTTTTCATTTTTCCTTGTTCGCTCATTAGTCTGTGCTAAACCGCCTGTATGGGGTTTTCGGTTTAATAATGGCAACGGTTTCTTTGCAGCTAAACACAGTCGCATGCGACTATACAGTATACCTATACCTGCTCCTATTGCCTCCTGTTCCTACTATACCTGCTCCTAGAATGGACACGAGACAAAAGTGTCGTGCTACGAACCATTTACGTAGCCATCACGCTGGCTGGCTTGAGGTATTGATAATCCAGCCACAGATAACGTTCATGAACACGTGAATGGCACTGCGACGCTGAAACCAAGCTTATAGTATCCTTTGTTCACGCATCGCATCACCTGTATTGTAGACGCACGTGCTAGTCCCCTTTTAGCCATTATGAACTTTCGCGGACAACGAGCGCACACGCAGCACACGCGTACATGCTCTCGACTCGGTACCTATATGCGCCGCACATCCCTCACACCAGAACGAAGCTTAATGATCCTCCTTCGTATTTTTGCCCATAATGGCAAGCAAATGAGAATAGGAACTGCTCCTGCTTATGTCGCAGTTAGATTACGATAGCCTTGCATGATGATGCACTTCGTGCTTATTAGGGTGCAGGTTACAAGCAATTTATTTCATTCAGCAATACAATCCCTCTCCGCAAGCTTTAGACGCAATTCGCCATGCCAAAGAGCACTATGTGCAACTGTGTGTTGCACATGTTGCACACGTAACGCGTTGCACTGTGTTGCTATGCGTGGCTATGTGCATTGTGCAATTGCTCGCTATAGGGCTTCCCTCGAAGCTCGCTCAGTAAGTTACATGGATTTTCTCACACGGCGAGCTCATGCGGAAAAACACAAAAACATAAACTCATGCACACCTTTACATGTGTTCCCACGCATGCATGCATTCGTGGGTCTACGTTTTTTTCAGGCGACCACCTAGGCAACTAGACACAAAACATGCGCAGCAACATGGATGCCCGTCATTGATTAAAAGTTAACAAGAATGTCAGCCAGAAAAAAATACATTTGGCTGCTCTTAGAAAATAAATGAACAAAGCAGAACTTTGGGAATTAATTGAATTCGTAGACTAGATGTGGAAGTGTCATTAAATATTTATCATTTAATCAGGAGAACATGTCAGACCTCTGTCAGGTCCGCACGTAGATACAACAGATTTCAATCAATTGTTGAGGATGGTAGAGGTTAGGGCAAACACAAATCCGTTAACCTACAATGAAAAGCCCTCGTGCAGGTAATTTCAACGCAGGTAGAAATTGATTGGAAACACATGAGTAGCTATGCGATAATCCATCCAGAAATGAGTTCCCCGCTAGTTTAAACCCATGAGAAGCCAGACAGAAAAGCACTCTAGTCTAATGGTTCGGTTTAATGGCACGCACCACGGCACTGCTCTATAAAAGCGACATATGCATCGGAACTGTAGAGTTCAAGCACTAACAGGAAGAGAAGTAATAATGTGAGTAAGAGCTGGGCGCGTTCAAAGTTGTCCACATCCGTAACAAGAAAGAACATCTGCATTTCCAACAAAGATGTAAGTGTTTAACGTCTTCGTTTATCCAAGATTTTGAAAAGATGTTTATTTACTTGCGTTATTGATAATAGTTACTGATATACCCGTGTAGCAACATCTCCTGATTATGTTACAAGATGCATAGAGCTCGCGACACAAACGTGGCACACTAAATACCCCCACATGTGGAATGTGTATAGTAATGTACAAACAAACTAAGACACAATTAAAGTACGTGTGAAAGTATCCACGAAAGATGTTCCAGGACATAAAATTTATTTATTTTTATAATTTAGGTAAATCATCCATGCCTAGAATTATTTACACGCGCGCGCGCACACACACACACACACACACACACACACACACACACACACACACACACACACACACACACACACACGCACGCACGCACGCACGACACGCACGCCACGCACCCCCCCCCCCCCCCACACACACACACACACGCGCGCGCGCGCGCGTGCACACACGCACACGCACAAGCACATGCACACGGACACGTACACGCATACGCACTTGCACACCGAATAAAACGCATGGCTTGGGCGATTTAAAGGAATAATAGGTCCATGGATTATGCAATGTTGACGAATGCTAGAGTAACTGGCACCTTGTGTAGTTAATAAGTGCATTACCTTATAGCCAAACGCGTATTAGTTTGTCCAATATCACTACTGGTTACATTACAAACAAGACTTGAAATCGGTTGTTGATATGTATCAACGTATCATTTACGTGCCGTAAATGTCATCCAGGAGTCAAGCGAGGACGTAAACATTTGTGCGGCCCGTATGTTTTGGACGCCAGATGAAACGGAGGTGTCAGCGATGTAACCACGGCCACGGACTAAACATGGAAATAGAGTAAAACACACGTACTAATCACGGACGCACGTGGACAGCCCTGACAAAAAGTTCCTTATCACGAGCGTTCATGTTTACGAAATCACTGATGATAGCATTGCGTACGGCCGAGCATGCGTGCGAAAATGTCCGGTGCACAATAAATCTGTATCACACCCGCTTCGCCGGCAGCGGTTTGAAACTGTAAACAACAGATTTTTGGACGGCGGATTTCAATTAGACATTTCTTAGTAACCAGCAGTGATATTGGACAAATTAATACGCATTTGGCTATAAGGTAATGTACTTATTAACTACACAAGGTGCCAGTTACTCTAGCATTCGTCAACATTGCATAATCAATGAACCTATTATTCCTTTAAGTAAAATAAATAGTAGTTCACGACGTGATGGTGGCGGCGAATGGACCACAACACTCATGCCCACCCACTCACGCGCGGCGAGGGATAGATATACCACGCTGGCAATGCACACATGCACCGCCCGATCGCAATATCTTACTATAATTTGGCGAATGTTGTATGTATGTATGTTAATGAAAGGCTCCGTCAGTTTGGATCCAAATAGCGCCAAATTTACAGAAGAGATCGATGAGTACACGGGACGGGTTCTAAACTATACTCGGTTGAAAACCGTTTGTTCGGTCTTAAAAAAGACAAAAAAAACACAAAAAAGGTAAACATTTGCCTGAAAATAGGGGGCGCTGTTTTGTTTTCGTTCTGTTTGTATTTCGTTTTGTTTCAACAGGTTTTAATTTCGTGTTGTTCTGTGTATCTCTGTTCTGTGTCTGTGTGTCTGAGATTTGTGTAAGCCCCATAATGTAAGTAGAAATAACAATGTAATAATGAAGTTTAATATTCAGTAGCTATTTGGCCATAGTTTCCCATATGAGATGTACAAGTTGAATTTCATCAGTGCAGATTTTTTTTTGGAAGTCTGCAATGCTGTACAGTGTTACGGGTGCCGTGGACACCGATCTGTCACAAGCGGTCCGATCACAAGCACGTAATATTACGTCGTCCGCACAGAGTGCAAACATGCGTAGAAATAAGCGATCACAACCACGCAATATTACCTGGTCCGCACACAGTGGAAACATGCGAAGCACGTAATATTACGTTTACGTTATACCCATTCACATCTATCTATATTCTAACTTTGGAGTCCGTATCATCAACCAGTACATAGCATACAATAAAACGTTTCTGTGTGGGTGTGTGTATTTCACTGTGTACTTGCCAAACAAATGGTTAATGTGTTACGTGTAAGCATGATTGCACATGTATTTGTATTGACTTCTCAACCATAAAAAAACAAACATGTGCAACAACTAAACTCTCCATATAACACCTTACACATAACACTACTGCACTGGTAACACATGCATCACAGTCACTAAGCCCGCGCGTAGCGCGGGTTTCAGCTAGTACATACAATAAACGCACTTGACTTGCACGTGGAAATGGCTACATAATCACACGCGCAATGTAAATACAATTTACCCACCTCGTCTGTACCACCAGTAATTTACTATACGACATGCACAAATTGAATATACCAACAAGATATGTCCAACGCAGTGAATATATACACAAGTGCGCCCATGCACGCTAGGGCACGCACGCACGCACGCGCGCGCATAGGTACACACAGGCAACGGGCGATGAGCAGACAATATTGTACTTTAAGGCCCCCGCACAGCTAAACGTGCGCGCCATTTGCTCACTATAGCCTCCCCGCACACGTGAGCCTCCCCGCACACGCTGCGCACTTTGCTCACTGAATTCGGCGGAACGGCGGGTTTCTTAATCACGTGACTAGTCAAAATAGCGGATTACCACGATTCTGAAGATGAGGAAATGATGTCGATATTGTTGTTACTCTGTCGACGTAGACGTCAAAGGCAGAGAGCTGCTTGCCGTGAGGCATGGTGCAGAGCGTGGATTTTACGGAGAAAACGCTAAAATAATTATTGTTTTACCTGTTCATCAAGGATTGTGGCGATCTGCAGAACAGCGGCATCGCGTTTGCCTTTGTCCTTAAACTCCGAAGAGCGGATGTCGTATAGGCAGGGATAGGCCTAATCCTGCCATAAATCAACGAATTTATCCTCTAATATTGCATCTGATACTATTTCACTGGGCGCTGCTATTTTGGAATACAAGTTACGCATGCGCATTGCTTGGGTTGTGTGAGCAAGTGGCGCACACCAGCCCATACACGCTGAGACTTTTTCTTCACGCAGCCAGAAAAATCAAACACGATAGATATTTCGCTCAGTGGCATGAGTGACCAGCCCGCACACGGTGAGAATTTGGCTCAGCGCATTTGGCGCGCGCCGAATTCTCACCGTGTGCGGGGGCCTTTACATACACTCGAAGAACAATACACACACAAATGTCGTTTTGTATTATTCTAGTGCGTGTTAATGATTACACTACATATTATATATATATATTGCATTTCGGAGAGGACAGTGGATTCGCGGATGGCTACGCTATCAAGCACGCTGTCATGTTAGCTATTAATTATAAGTTCTACGGTGCTATACGCCTTCCTAGTTTCTACACAATATATATTTATTTACATCCGCCGATGAGTCAGTATAGCAACCCACCTGGTACGTTTACATTTAAAGAAATCGTAAAAAAACATTGAACAACATTGAAAACATCAAAAGCATTGCACTAATCGGCTTTTTCTAAAGTAAATAGCCGTGTGCCTATTTGTTATTACATGGTGTCATGCCTCTGTTTGGTAGCCGAAAGCTACGACCTGTCTACAAAACGGGCTTACTGCTTATGCCACAGTCGCGATGCGAAATTTTCCACTTCTGAATACAACATACACACAATAACAAGTGTAACACGCACACAATATATATATATTACCGATGCACACGAAATCACAATCTTAGCCCGAAAATGCATTTTTATTTACACTTGATAATATTCACAATACACACACCTCATATACACAATCATATGCAGAATACAATTATTATATTATATAAGAAATCCTATACAGAAGGTGTTGCACAACATATCGTAACGTACATCATAACGTATACATCATAAAATATACATCGTAATAGATTTAACTAGTATTACGCACAATAGACCCACCATTCTGATCATGCACAGCTAACTCCACCGCCAACCCCATCTGCACAAAAAACTGTATACGTATACATGCTCGTGTTTATTCGAATGCTCAATTAAGGGTGTAATTACACTGTTCACGAATCGGGATAACAAGGGAGAAACAAAAGTCTTCCAGCTGTTAATCTTGCTGTGCGCGTCTATTTGCGACGGGAGCAGCGTCGCGTTCGCCATTATCACACAGCTGGCGGTCGGGGCGGGTCCCCCTCCCTCGGGGCGGGTCCCCCCTCCCCCTCCCCTTCGCCATTCACCTTGTACATCCAACGCACGCATTCTCCGCGCGCACAAAGAACCGATTCGCGCAGTAAAAAATGACTGTGACAGGTGATTCAGTCTCTCCCGTCAACTGACACCCCATTATATGATAGTCTAATTAATAGTTAGCATAATCTGCGTTCAGGTTCATAGATATTTTCTTCGAGCTGGGGGTGTGGGGGGGGGGAGACGCAAGATAATAATTTCGCGACGGAAGGGATTTTAATTTCACGTGCCACAATATTTTTGTAGCTGTGTAGAGCATCCTCTAGTGAGTATATAATTGCGGCTCGCGTTCCAGTGCGAGAGACGACGCATTAAAACTGCAAATTGCACTCATACGTCTCGCAGAATCAAACCCCTTCAGACTGCTAATTCAGTTTTTCTTGCACTGGGATAACCGAGAGCCTTGATGCAGGGACACGACACACCCACACACACACTACACACACACACACATCACACTACTCTTCTCTTCTCTCTCTCTCTCTCTCTTCCTCCTCTTCTCGTACTATTATATATATATATATTATGATATATATATATATAGGAGAGAGAGAGAGAGATGAGAGAGAGAGAGAGAAAGAGAGAGAGAGAGAGAGAGAAATAGAAAGAGAGAGAGAAGCGAGAGAAGAGAGAGAGAGAGAGAGAGAGAGAGAGAGAGAGAGAGAGACAAGTACTACACGCCTATTATTTACAATCTCGCGCAACGCAAGATCTTCAGAGAGTTTTCTGCTCGACTCAACTATTTAAAATTCCAAATGAAAAACTCGATCAGATGTGGAATTCTACCGCATATAGGCAACTCTTTCCTCGTGTCATATCCGCATTGTCGTACGCCACCGCGGACGGAGAATCACGGCAGCGCTTGCACAAACAACACACACCGTACACGCACACACAGCACACACACACACACACAGCACACACACACACAACACACACACACACACACACTACACACGCAACGACCCGCACATGCCACACGCACACGCACACGCACACCGTCCACACTACACCCACACGCCACTACGCACACGCACACGCACACGCACACGCACACGCACACGCACACGCAACACGCATCACGCCACACGCACACCACACACTACATACAACACACGCCGGCGCACACACACACACAAGACCACACACACACACGACAACACACACATCACACACATCACACACACACACACACACACACACACACACACGTCCATCCGTAATATAACGTGGCTGAATTTAAATAAATACGGATAAAAGGTAACTACGACATATTTAAACTATAAAATCGTTCGAACGCTCGGTCGACAGTGATTGCAACGCGAAATGATAAAATTTTCTCTTAGCTATAACGTCGCCCTCAGAACGACCTCAACACATGCAGGCGATGTTGTCGTGATCAGTGTTGTTGTGTTTACACCGACTTACAAATCGGCGAATTGGACCAACTTCCCAATTATACAACCGAAAATCGGCAATGTACACGCAAAAGTCGCGCGAGCAACTGGTCAATAGCAACTAGTTGGCGAAAATAAAACATGTTCTAATCTCCCAACTAGTTGCAATCGACCAGTTGCTCGCGCGACTTTTGCGTTTACACTGCCGATTTTCAGTTGTATAGTTAGGAAGTTGGTCAAAAGCTGGGTTTACACTGCCAACTTTGTGTTGGCGAATTGTACCAACTCGGCAACTTCGCAACTGACAATCGGCAGTGTAAACGCAAAAGTTGCGCGTCCAACCGATCGATAGCAATTAGTTAGGCGATTAGAACATGTTCTAATTTCGCCAACTCGGAGTTGGCGATTGGACGTTTTTTGTCAGTGTGATATTGTAGGTTATTCAGAACGAGGTCAGACAGAACTAGAGAGAGAAAAGCGGTGCAACGAAAGCTTTACTGTGAGATTTTATGCGAGATATCAACCTGGCATCTGTGTGGTGTTGATTTAATAAAGCGCTGGTATGTGTATAAATAATGCTTGTATCGCTGTGAGTACATATAAGACAGTAAGGAAGAGGTGATAGATAGGGGAAGAAGGGGGAAGAGAAAGAGAGCGAGCGATAAAAGAGAGAGAGAGAGGAGAGAGAGAGGAGGAGAGAGGGAAGAGAGAGAGAGAGAGAGAGAGAGAGAGCGAGAGAGAGACGAGAGAGAGAGAGAGAGAGAGAGAGAGAGAAGAGAGCTCGCCAAGATTTTCGTAACCCGACCGCTCGGCTAGATGCACTAATATTTTACGGCAGACGACGAGTCTAACAAACATCGAGAGAAGAAAACACGACGAAGGAATTATGCAACAAAAGCAAACCCTAATCATTGCTGCTCACACCTCACTTACTCCCATTCACTGATCTTCACCCGCATCCCCAACATCCTTCTTTTCTCCCTGTTCTCCTCTCCTTCCGCCTTCGCGCCAACAAGGAAACAGCCACAACAAACAACAACAACAACGACGACGACGACGACGACACGACGACGACGCGACGACGACGGACGACGACGACGACGACGACGACGACGACAGGCACATCACGCCCCACCGTGCAGACAGAACTCACGGATTTTTGAAATAACAACACTGCGAGTCAGGCAAGGAAGCTAACACGACTCTCTGTGGCATAAAACCCAAGGTACCGCACACACAGACTCAAAGACTCGTGCACAGTCACAGAGTCAGGATGCCGGTGTTGTCACGAGGGCATTGGGTTTGTCCAAGCACGTGCAGCCGAGCTCCTTATGTGCACGCGCGCATGCGTGTACATACACGCGGGCGTGTACCTTCCGCCTGTGTACAACAGGTGCACGTGAGTGTATCTGCCGTGCACAGATGCACATGACCGCACGCGTGAATGTCTACGCATGCGTGTATGTGCGAGAATACGTGTACGTGCACGCACGCGTGTATGGTGCGCTTACGCGTGTATACGCACGCAAGAGTGTATACGCAAGCACGCGTGTACGTGCGCGCCTGCGTGTACGTGCGTGAACGCGTTTACGTGCACGCATGCGTGTATATGCGCGCACGCGTGTACGTGCACGCATGCGTGTATGTGCATGCGTGTATGTGCACGCACGTTTGTACGTGCGCGCACGCGTGTACGTGCACGCATGCGTGTATGTGCATGCGTGTATGTGCACGCACGTTTGTACGTGCACGCACGCGTGCAAGTGCACGCACGCGTGTATGTGCACGCACGCGTGGATGTGCACGCACGCGTGGATTCGCACGCACGCGTGTATGTGCACGCACGCGTGTATGTGCGCGCATGCGTGTACGTGCGCGCACGCGTGCGTGCATGCATGTAAGTGCACGCACGCGTGTATGTGCACGCATGCGTGTACGTGCGCGCACGCGTGTATGCGCGTATACATGCACGTGTCATCTGTGTACGGCAGATACACTCACGTGCGCCTGTTGTACACAAGGGAAATTACACGCGTGCGCGCACGCACACGGGCATGTGCACATGATGAGGAGGTCAGCAGCACGAGCACGGACAAATCCAATGGGTAACCCCTCCGGTAATCCACTGCCCTCGTGGCATCCAAATTCTGTGACTGTGTACGAGTCTTTGCGCCTGTATGTGCGGTGCCTCGCGAATTTCTATAATTATGCAATAATGCCTATATCAAGAGTACATAATAGGAGACTCCTATCTCCTATAGGAGACATAATATCCTATATTATCTACTCTTGGCCTATATCCATCGCCCCACGCGTACGCTCGCGGTCGACGCTGACCGCTCGATCGAGTTGTCTAACTCGCAGTCGTCAGTGTAAACGCACTGCACAGTTCACAGAACGGTTGATAGAGCGTTGTGAAGTTGGTCTAATTCGCCAACACAAAGTTGGCAGTGTAAACCCAGCTTAATTCGCCAATTTGACAGCATAAAGTCGGTAGTGTAAACCCAGCTTTACTAGAAAGAACGCAACAACCGACTTGACGTCGCGATGCCAGCGCCTGCTACGGTTCTGTGCTTAGACATCATTGTATATTTAGTGCGTGAACGAGTGCCATTAAATCAATGCACACATTTGAATTTTCGAGAAAAAATTATATGCTAAATCGCTACGCCCCTCACGTCTTTGTGCGGCAGGGTCTTCGCATGATGGTTGCCAGGTCCGCTCAACTAATGATATATAGTCACACACACGGAAAAAATACACACGCCAACGCATATCAGACATTAAGCCTGGTGATTAATGGCGGCTATAAATTTAATGCTATTTATACCGTAGATTCCTTCCCTAGGATGCTTGGCCAATTTTATTTTCAAACAGCATATAGCCAGTGTTGCGCAGCCAGCTAATAAATAGATATTGTAAAAAAAGAATCATAGACCAGGTGCACGAGTAATATATGATCAGCGCAACATCTGACGCTGTCATTTACCAGATATTTGTAATTACCAAAGCACAAAAGAATTGTAAAACATATGCAATATTTTTACATTATCTGATTTAATATAGCTTGTAGATTGGTCATCATGTGATATACGTGGTATATATAAACCTACATTATACATTGCTAGATAATGTGAGACACGAGATAATATAGTATCTTGCACATATTTATTTTGATTACTTTGATTGAGGTGATTGATACATTTCCTCGCGTAATGGAATTACATTAATGTGCGTCTGGCAGTTTTTTGGATAGTAGGTTTAAGGAAAAAGTTGTTATAAGATAACAACTTAAAATTGAGCTTATATCATTTTAAGACATTGTAATACGATTGTCTTTTAAAATTTTTAAGGGCCCAACATTGTTAGATCTTGTAATAAGATTCTTTATAAAACACTATGCTATTCGGTGACCTTTATCATAGAGTAATCACTATGCCCCTCATAGAATTTCATGATTTTGACTGTCGTAAATATCACTACGAAAATAGATCCAGTTATTATTGAAATATGTTAAAGTCAACACATGGGCAGCAATTTTACATATCATATACTCATAATTATCATCTCAATTTTGATTAAAGCTAAAAATTGTATTTTTCCATCTGGAGTTGGGGCAGTGATGGGCATGTTATGAAAATATTCAGGGTAATCCATCGTTAAAATTCCATGGTACAATAAAGCCACAACTGAATAGTAGATGCAGATCTTTCTACACGGAAAAGCTGGCGATGGGGGAGAATGAAGAAGGGAAGCAGAATACGAAAAAGGAAAATAAGACCGCAAAGATAACGGGCGATGGCAACGATGAAGATGCGAGTTGAGCATGATGCAGCAAGCATAGCGCAGAGGGGCAAACTGATGTGAGTCCTGCTTCACTGAACGTGTTACCATGCATGTGACGAGTGATACCGATAGTGAAATTAATAGGCGGTCCATTCCAGGGAACGTGCTCGCTGTGCGGTTATGACGAACGCGAAAAGAGGGAACAGTGTCATATAAATAATTATTCGCTTACTGCGACGAGCTATATTCCACCAGATAACGCGTAAAAACGTGTTTCGCGTCTAATATATAGTATATAGTATATATATAGTATGTAGTATAATAATATATAGCATCTGGCTGGCACTGACAATACTACAATACTATTTTCTACATTTTCAACAGATGACTTTAGGCTGATACGAACGAATCGATTACGCCATGATGCAAAAAGTGAGAATGACGTCATGATGATAACCTGCTCAGGACTAAGTTTCAGGTCAATTATCGATCTGTCACAGAAAAACGTCGCTGACGTAAATGTTTCGATAGAGATGGATATATGATCTATAAATCTATAAAATAAAATTCACGATTGTTCACTGCTGTTGAGTATAGGCTTAAGCATTGGGTATTTTCCTATATGCGCTGTCATACAATCTCGAAGTCGAGGTAGTAAAGTTACCAGATCCGTACCGACGTTATATAGCTGAAAAGACGGCTTCGACTTAGCCATGGTGGCTGCTCAATCGCCATTGAACAAACCGGGAGCTAGTTATGCGCCTGGCGGAAAACCATTACAAGAACATCACCCGTGCGAGGTCTAGTTCATATGTCTACATCAATGCTTAGTTCACTCGGTCGGAAAACTACTTCATCCCATCGCCAGCTCGTGTTTCTTTAAAATAAGGGCCAGTGCTTCTGTTGACTGCTACGTTGTCTTTGGATTCCGGTTCTAATAGCAAAGTGGAGAGACAGGGTAGGGGTTTAGTGTTCCGATCGCTATGTCACGTTCAATGCATTAGGGGAAGGGCTATGCATCGCTAATGGACTGTGTGGAAATAGGCTCGATTTTCTTTGCCAACGTCTTGGCAGTATGATATCATGGCAAAACCGTGTATGTTAATGTAATGTTATAATGCTAAACCATGCCTGTAATTTTATTCGATCCGTTTTTACTACTATCTCTCCGTCACTTTACTTTTGGGGCTACGCTTTGTCTCAGGTCGGCAGCAAATATAGTTTTTTATAGAAAATTATTTGAATGGGCCAGTAGCGATTTCGTGCAGTAATACCGTAGCGCCTCTTTCGTGGAAACCATGGAGATTGTCTGAAAAAGTCGTTGTGCTCCGATTAGCCTGCCAGTGCGAAAATACGACGCACATAGAAAGAAAGTGCATCGCGCAGTGCATTACGGGATAGACATGGAGTGCGTGGAGATATTTTAGCACTATAATTACAATTTTCTAATAATGAAATGAATACAAAAACCATCGCTGATACTATACTGCACTATTGATCAGCGAAGCTCTTATGGAATATTATCTGACTCCTGACTCTAGTTGGCGTAATATTATTCCATGACCTTTTTGAAATTGAAAAAAATGTTAATGGACTTCATCTTATGTGTGTGAAAGTTTGGTGCCGACTAGAATGAAGATAACACGTTTCGAAAGTTAGCAAACGCCTCCGAGCAAATTCATGCTAAGCAAACATTACTTCATGCAAGAACACGGAAAACATTTGCCCAGAAGAAAACGAACTATCCTATAAATCCCAAGGGTTTCTTCTCGATTGTGTAAGATAGGCTCTCTATGCCATCAGCCATCAGCATCTTAGCGTGAAAATACATCAACATGAAAGATTATGTAGTTCAAACCTTTTATCGTGCAGTTGAGCCACACCTTATAGTAGCTAACAGAACGCAGACAAAACTGTGGCTGTGGAACATGCACATGTGCGAACATATTTATGACTATCGGCGTACACAAATTATGCAATGCGTCAGAGTGATCAATGTTGGAAATATTTGAAAACAATTATAACCCACTCGCGCAATGTTAGCAACTGTTTCCAGTTAACGTGCAGTCAGATGCGGCGTAGCACCGCAAGGGGCTTGCAGCGCCAGAAGATATATCGAGAAGCTAAAAATGACATATATACTTCGCATGTAGTGGGGGTTACAGATGTCTGCCTTGATCGTTCAGCTGGAAAAACCTGAAGAGTTTGCGAGGCTCGTAATACAGCGGACTCTTCGCACGTACTCCATGAAGAGCAAATGTTCCGCAAATAGCAAAATTCCCTCAAAATTAGAACTTTCACATAATATTTAGAAAACTGAAACAAGGCTTATAGTATAATCTAACTAAATCCGTATAGTCACTTGACAACAAAAACGTCATACAATATGTGATTACTTCCAGTAAAATTCCGTTCTTTTCATAACTAATAATTTTATTCGTGGTTGGCACATGCAATGAGGTATTATAGTAGTAAATATTTTCATGGAATGATGGGACGAAGGCCCGCAACAGTATGGAATAGGGTGGCTTACTGTACAGTTCTAGATTTCTTTAACGGATATATCATTAGTAAAAAAAAGGAAATCGATAGTCCTATTGCCAACCAACGGTTGAAAAGATTTTTGTATTCGGCGTAACAGTAGAATTGATTCTTAGAAACAGGGTTAAAATGATCACAGAGAATTGGACGAGGTATTGGAATTCTTCAATACGGCGGGGAATTGCGTCCTTCGTATAGAGTAACTATCTCTATAGAAAGCTAACATCAATAAGCCATAAGGAAAATAGATGGTGCTAGTCTGGAAGAAACTGGGGGTGGCAGGACAGAACGTGTATCATGAAAAATATATATAATATGTGCGTAGCTACTCAATTATCGATTTCTATCCCACTTGACGTGACATACGTGTTACCTAATTAAAAGTGACGAGTAATAGAGGTAGGTGAGTTAAGTAATAGGACTTCCGAAGCGTATGTAACATGTGTTTTGCAGGTGTTGCATGAATTAGTCAGCGAGGCTGGGCTGGGGGTTGTTTTGGCGGTGGTCTGTGTAGACGGAGCTTCGCGCATCTTGTGCGGCTGGATTGATGTTATGGGGAGAATGGTAAACGTGTTTTAGGTCGAGCGTTTCTAGGGTCATTGTGAAATGGGGTAGGACGCGGTCTGGGAGAACGGGTACATGTGCGCTCAGGATGTAGAGGTTTTGGGGATAATATATAGGACAGAGATGTATAGCAGTCAGGAGGCTGGTTGTGGAGACGGGATTAAGCGCACGCGCGTTGTTTTGCTTCGGTGTGCAAGGAGATGTGACGTGTGCAAGATATTAAAGTTTATGCAGTTTAAAACACAAGTTTGGATCCTTCTTATCCATCATTTCTACATCCAACATCACTTCTTCGTTGCACGTACATACCTACATTCCTCAGTCACTATGGGGAATTCGGGATAGTAACGTAATATTTGGGTGTGAATTTAATAAATTTAAATAAATTTATCTTCATATTACCGCCTACATTTAAACAGTCCTCACATGCTATGGCGTCAGAACAGGGATTATTATGACCACGTGGTCTCGAAAGTGCACATCTACTCTATCTCTCCATTTCTCGCCTTGAACTCATGAGATATTTATATATGTACTCACTTGCTAGTAGTATGACTGAAATACGTACACCTGCTGTCCCTGAAGGGCAACAAAGGGTGTAAAGCCTGCTCATGTGATTGACCCATTTTATATGCCCAACGGACACGCTGGTCTAGCGAGACCTGGATAAATCTCGGCCACTGCAGCCGTGTAGCAAACAATATGCCATTGACCGTGCTTCCATCTTTCCCATTGGGAAGCCCAAAGTTTGTCTGCGTAGTACGATGATCTGGTTTCATAATTACATGCGCTAGTATTAATATATTCCTATAATCTAATACCAACTCGAAATATGCGCTTTCATACCTTGGTGGATACACCCACTCAGGAAGTATCAAAACAAAGCACTTTTGATTCTAGCGATCATCATATTATACTAAGTTACCGTCGACTGCTTGACGGGTTAACACTATATATAGATCTACCTCTGATATATATATATATATATATATATATATATATATATATATATA
>NW_014577260.1:69934-71993 GCF_000485595.1 Priapulus caudatus | reverse complement strand
CCCATACGATCCCCATCAGAAAGGAATATTATATATATATATATATATATATATATATTATATATATGTATGTATATATTATATATATGTATGTATATATTAAACATTGCTGTCTGACCCGGTGATGCAGTAGCTCTTATCTCGGAATTCGTCCTTTAGTCGGCACCGGATAGGGGATTCCGGTCTCCTACTGAGCCCACGAGTCAGGATTAAGACGCAGTCAACGCAATAACCACTTGGTTGAATCCACTCAGCCTAATTAAACAGAGCAACGCGGTTGACACTTCATATTTTCACTCCTGGCTGAATGAATAGCTAGCAGGATGGTAACCAGCTTCTTGGCTCCAGAAGCACCGGCGATCACCAGCGTTTAAGGAAGATAATCTTACCTGGACGATATTGCATTCATCGAGTAAGAAGGGCTAGTTTATATTGTTCATACAAAGACATGCAGACTTAGCAGGTAATGCAGAGAGTTTGTAAGGGTGTTAGTTCACCGAGGTACCAGGAAGCATATATATAGAGAACTTTGTCACAGCGACCTAGGACAGCTTGCTTCCTTTGTGGCCATCGCCTGCCACCGCACCGCATATTTTCTCGACGACAACCATTACATGGCAGCAAGCCAGTGGGTAATGATCGCGATAGATACCGTCTCAATCAAATTAATCAAATAATCACATTGAGAGTAGGCAGCAATATCACGTAAAGGGTAAACCGGCCCATGGGTTAGACATGATTTGGAATAAGGATTAGCCAATTACCAAGGCCAGCGTGTCATTTATGGGTAGATTGTTTGTCGGCAATAGTAAAGCCCGGAACGAACTGATTGGCTATAACCGCCATCGCCAGTGTGTGTTGCGAATCATAGCACTTTGATTGACTGTGTTTCTCTGCAGTCCCACAGTTTATTCGTCTACTGGTCTTACATCAAACTTGGTTGGCCTAAAGTTGGAAGAATCACACTAGAAACGAGCTACCAAAAAGAGTAATTAGGAGAATAAGAATTCTATGACAATTTATAGCAGAGAATCACAATATTTATCATGTGACACAAAACGAGGCATAGTTAGAACACCGGTAACACGTATATTGTGGTGAGGCCTGATGTAATTGGCACGTATGCTATAAGACGTTATTGAGAATAATTAATGTCAACATAAAAATAATTTTGGGCAGTACATGAAAATAATGAATCAAATTATTCATCTTAGTTTTCTGCTGGGGGCGAGTAGGATATATATATATGTCCTGTAACATATATGTTAATCGTTATAATATATATATAATATTATAATATAGTTATCAATTAGGCCTACCAAGCGGACATTTGAAGAAAAATGGAAACCTCCCCTAATAGATTATTACTTATAATTAACTAAATAGCTGCTGCCGCCGCTGTAACTCCTACTGCTGCTGCTGCTGTTACTGAGAGTGGTGTCGCTGCTATTCCAACTGCCACTGCCACTACCGTTACCACTACCACTACCACTACCACTACCACTACCACTACCACTACCACTGCCACAATCATTACCAGTACCACTAACCGATTATATCCCGTTGTAATTAGCAGTGAATATACTAAGCAGCAATTGCTAGAGCCAGACTGGCAATCTGCATGCCTGGGGCAGTATGCCCGCCGCATAATCGCATCCATTAAGCTTTTATCCAGCAATCTGCTCGCACAGAGTGTGTGGACGTGATCCATTAGTCCGCCTAGAATTAATCCCTAACCGCTGAAACGATTCGGATGGAAGCGATATAGCGGGTGAAGCTATGTCATATATGCAACTATTGCTATATGCGCGCTAGCATGCGTCACATGCAACGGGGCTTTACGACCCAAGCGTATGACGTCCTACTTCTTTGTTTGAATTACCAGACGCAATTTGTCAAATGTGAAACATCCAGAAAAAAACTATTACTATACGTATTGATATGAAGTAGTACGGTTTCGTATCTATCTATCTATCTATTTATCTATCTCTCTATCTATCTATCTATCTATCTATCTATCTATCTATCTATCTATCTATCTATCTATCTATCTATCTAT
>NW_014577260.1:60769-69335 GCF_000485595.1 Priapulus caudatus | reverse complement strand
TGCTCGACTTTCTTGCACTCTCACTCAATCGTAGTTGAGCGCCTTGAGACCGCAGACGTACGGACGGCCCCCTGCCTCTCAAGCTAACGGTGCGAGTTTTCACGTCGTAATGGAAGAGTTGGAGAGCGTAATTAGGAGAATAATCCATTTTCCCGTGACCATTACTACGAGTATAATTGATTGCGTATCGGCGAGCTCCTAATGGGGAAAAAGACGACCTTTGTATTGTCATACGATGTCTGACAGATTGTGAGCAGCTGCGTACTTTCCCAAGGCGGTGTTGACCGTCCGATCCGCATGCACGCGCGCGTGTCCGCGTGTATGTGTTCGCGTTTTTTTCGCGTATAGGTGCACGCGGGCGCACAAGTGTGCGTTTATATATACGTGGGCAAGCACATGTGCGTGCGCGTACGGGTGCGTGTGTCGCATCGGGAAACACAGCACACGACAACGAAAGCACAGTGACGATATACAGACAAACATTCGTAGATCTGGGGGTTTTGCCACAAATAATAACAACAAAATTGCATATAATGTACACTCGACATTTTAAATCTTTTACTTTCCGCAGATCCTCGCATATCTAAGTTGCTACGGCAATAGCGCAGAGCAAATTTCACATATTGAAATATCACACATGCTTCGAGGGACTCTCTTCGGTAACTGAAACTAAGGACACCGAGAACAAATCACTAACGTTTTACTTATTAATCTAATTATGCGTATATTCTTAACGAGACGTAATTAGTGTATTGGGGTTGTTTTGAATGCGCGTCGTAGATTTCATATGGACGATGGAGATTCAACTAGGTATATATAGTCATGTTTCCCTCTACTGGCGTAGTAAATTTCGTGAGTCATTGCGTTGAAAGGAATGGTGTGCGTGTCAACAGAAGGCCGTCAAAACGTGATTTACATACAATTTAACTTCAAATACACAGAAACACAAACAAACAGACATATGCACGCAACACACACACACACACACACACACACACACACACACACACACACACACACACACGCACGCACGCACGCACGCACGCACGCAGATACACACACCGCGGTTTATGAAAGCCAATAGGTTTAATCACCAAAACCATGCTTGATCTTTCATACCACGGGTAAGCAGCTAGCACGTTTACCCAGCGCGTACAGCTCCTGTTTGGCTAATCACTATTATAAAAACATGGTGTGAATTACAAAAAAAGCTCTTGTGAAAAATCACGCTGCAGAGCTTTCGTTATTAAAGGCTTTAGCGAGCGTTTTAATTGCTCATTAGACAAGAACTACCTTTTAGCATATTAGCACAGCCTTGTAATTTTTTCGATTTCTGTTTATAATTGTAGCGTAGGCTCATAAAGGTTTGGTTGTTTTAGCGACAGCTAAGCAACAACCTGCTCGAATCATGGATTTTTTTTTTCTAATTATAGTGCAGCGAGCGCGATAAGGAGCAGAATATGCGGATACTCATATACAATAAAAATATTGGTGCAAGTAATATACACAAGACGCTTTGTTGTGACATCAGTAACACTGATTAAACCAACACTCTAATGAAACCTCAGCGATACCGCAAAGTTTAACAATGGAATTAGGACGGATTTTTGATGGCCCAAATATTTACTCATTAATCGAATGCATATAAATCATTATGTCAACTATTCACGTCTCAGCTATGAAAAATATGAGTAAACACAATACCTTATTTGCCGCAATGTTTACAGAATCCTTATTCATGAGCTTCAGCAACCTATGGTATCATTGTTGATGGAGAGAGAATTGGAACAAAGCGAAGTGTTGGGAGAAGAAAAGAGAAAGGACGTAACCAGTGCTTTCGTTTCCACATTCCATTTACGTCCCTGTTTTAATTTCCAACCGTTTCATAAAT
This sequence comes from Priapulus caudatus, assembly GCF_000485595.1. Taxonomy (NCBI): domain Eukaryota; kingdom Metazoa; phylum Priapulida; class Priapulimorpha; order Priapulimorphida; family Priapulidae; genus Priapulus; species Priapulus caudatus. The sequence continues at coordinate 67,444 of NW_014577260.1, read as the reverse complement.
ACTATCAACCTCTATGAGCGAAAGGCACACAGCAGCTCTGTTTTTTCTCTAGGCAACATGCCAAATTGTCCGGATTTTTAATATTTTTCAACTACCTGAGAAAACGTTATTGCAGCGAAAAAATATTAATGAACAGATGCTTTCTCTTGAAGATGCATGAGATTCATTTCACGTGATACACATCAAAGCGACATGAGCGAAGAGAGGGTTTGGTCATCTCTTGATGATGCAAGAAACTTGCTTCACGTATCTTATTTCTTATTTTATATTCTAAGTTATTCCCCCGCCGCTGAGAAGTTGTAGATATGACAGTGACGATTAGGCTTCTAGGGACGGATACATGAGGTTCAGCGTATATTTGGGAGGGCCCCAACCCGGCGTCAGTGAGCATAACAAGCTATAGATCGTGTCGGCGGTTATAGAACACCGAACGTATTACCGATAAAGGTATCACAAATTTTGGCTATCGCGAAGCTTCATAGAGTTTTTGAAGAATTTCGTTGACGATAAACTACTCTATTCATTTATAAACATATGTACATTTCTGGAGTTAGAAATGTATTTCTCGCTCCACCTCCAATCCAGGTAGTCCTCTACTTCTCGATTCGGCCAGTCGCCGGTTTTCTTTAGCTCTATTTCTAATCTCCCCTTGCTGTGACACACCTTGAGGTGTCCCACACCTGCATCTCAGCATATGCTGTAATAGTGAAACTGCGTGGTGGGGTGCATTGGTAGTGCAGCGGATAGCAGAATGGATAGTAGCCTTCTATTGTCAACGACTCGATCGCATTATCTTTACGGCATAAAATACTGTCGCTGATCGCATCTACTTTAACTGAGGTGTCCTTTCCACAGATCCCACTCTCGCAATGACCCCGTCGAACTGTGAGCACGCCTGGCCATGCCAAAGTGTTATCGCCTACGTATATATGCATGTGACGACCAAACACAGCAGCATGCGTTAGTGTGATCATAACGAGCTAGCAGATATTTTCATATTTAATGCTTAAAGCTACCACCTGCTGCAGATACACAATAACCCCTTTATTCGGCCCCATTTTCACAATTTCCTCGCCACCTGGCTACGCGATTATAGGTTACATGGCATAGTCTTTTACTGCACAAACGGCGGGTAAAGCCTCCCCGATTCCGTCTAATGCGGTTTTATGTCGTAGCAGCAGCTAGTGTTCATTTTCGAAGCGATATGAGTTGGGAGGATTTCCCCATTGAGACGTTCGATTATGACTCAATGCGTGCCTGCTGTAGAGAGGTGGCACCACTGACGTTTTATCCCATCGCAACGACGGAAGTCATAAGCAATGAAAAATAAGGGCGTGCACACGACGCGGAGCCGAGTAGCAGTCAACTATACGCACACTACAAAACATGCATGCTACGCATATAGACACATCGGTCGTCTTCTTTCACTAAATAAGGAAGTAATTGCCTATCATACTGTTGGTAGATTATTCTTAGATAAAGATGATTCCGAGAGAATTGCGGAGGCGAGATGTTTCACTCGCAATTTTGATGTTCTTGTTATCGTACCCTCTCGTCATCTCCGCCTACAATGAGATGAACTTTCACTTATGTGAGTATAATACTACCACGCCTTTGTCGCCATAAGTTTTACTGCCAATTCGCCTCCTACCACCATGTATAACCACTGCATGTAAGAACATAATTTTCTTCTTCTTTTCTTCTTCTTTTCTTCTTCTTCTTCTTCTTCTTCTTCTGCTTCTTCTTCCTCTTCTTCTTCTTCCTAATGTTATTATTATTATTATTATTATTATTATTATTATTATTATTATTATTGTTGTTATTGTTATTATTTTTAATTAATATCATCACTATCATCATCATCATCATCATCATCATCGTTATCGTCATCGTTATAATAATCATCGTCGTCATCTTTCTTATAATAACTGCTGTGGTTTATAATTCGATTATTGTATAACTGAGCGTACATTGTTCATTTCAACCTTTCATATAAACATTTAATTCATGGCAATAAATAAATGCAATGGTAGTCGTGGCACAGTAGAGGTGCGTATATAAAGTATTAAAATAACAGCAATACAAAAGTATTTGGTGACACGTTGTTGCCTTAGCCCGGATCACCCGTCTGTGTAACGTACACTGCTAGGCATGTAGTCAAATACGCTTATCCACTCAAACACCAGTCGCCCGGCTTCGTGTTTGTATAGTAACGGTTACGAGTTGACGAGTATTTCCACCCGTTATTTATCCGGTAGCAGACGACAGAGGGACATTGATGACCCGACAACAAGCGAGGGTGGGTAAACATTTGGTGTACATAAATAATATATCAAGAGCTAATAATACCTATTATTAGGTATTGTTAGGTTTTAGCTATTAGGTATTATTAGATTTTTTAGCTATTAATAGGTATTATTAGCTCTTGATTATATATATATATAGCAGAGAGAAATAAAGAAATGAAGAAAATAATAACGTATAGCATTTTCATTTTATCATCGAAGTGCCCGGTGGTTTCTGGGTGCAACCACATAAATTCAGAAATTATCAGTTATGTTCCAAGAAGCGTTTTCTTCGGTCCGATATAGGCTACATGCCGTCACTTATTCATAATCGCCTTACAGTGTCGATACAGATGGTCTATTGTTCGCTTTAATTTCCGCACAAGAAGAAAGCCATTAGGTTCGCTTTAAATTAATTATGCCGAGGAAGAGTATAATTCTCTTAAGCGGCATGGTAAAGTTCACAAGAACCGACATTGAAAGTATCCGCTATTATTTCTATATTGTCGATGCAGATAGGAGAGATAAGTGCATGTTTGCTTCCTAAGCATACGGTGTATTGTTTTAGGACTACTCGGTATGACAGACCGGCTTATCGATTTGATGTTGAAAGTTTTACAATAAGCATTGTAACTTTGTACGTGTCTCTATTCGTTATACACGCGATGTAATCATGTTTTGTTACACAATCGATTTTGTTCTAACGTTGTTTTTCATCATTGTGTATATAAACCCATGTTTACTTTAACGATTTCTTAAATACTGTAGCTGTTAAGAGAGTGCATTGAGAAGCGAAGGTCATGCATCATGGACTCATTCCAGTCTCCTGCATTGTGTACACATAGAATATCACACAATAGTATTCTCGTTATATTGATGAAACAACAAAATGGTTATGTAACACTAACCAGCGTGGAATACGTGCTTAAATCCTAAAAAATAACCCGAACTAAAAAATTTCATAAATTCACGGTACGAGAAAAAAGGCTAAACCGGCTGAAGTTTAAAGTCACATTGTTGACAGTACATGCTTGATAGATAAGGAGAGGCATAGCGGATGGTTTCCTGAGTGAATATAGCAGCAGAAGTGCAGCTACGGTGACCGAAATACCCGGCAACACGGTCCAAAATATAAATGTCTATTCACTGTCAGGCAATAGGCACATGATAGCGCATTTACTGGCCAATGACAAGTAAAAACATGCTTTCAGATGGAAGTTACCGTGCTGCTTGATTCTTCCTCAACGCTTCTGACCCGGCCCACGCCCTACGCAGAATTCATCGACTTATTTTTAATCATTTTTATCCACCAAACTAGTTTAATCTATGTATCAGGATGCCATCATGCAGTAACAGTATGCATCATTATGCCATCGTGCTAACGTCTGCACCGCTGCACCGCTGCACCGCTACACCGCTATAGGCCCCTACCTCAATCACGTAACGTTTATCACCGCCACCGCGCGCGTGTGTGTATCCGTCTATACATGTGCCACACACACACGCACACACAAACACACACACACACACACATACACACACACACACACGCACACACACACACACACACACACACACACACACACACACACACACACACACGACGACAACACACACACACACACACACACACACACACACACACGACGACGACACACACACACTACTCTCTCTCTCTCACACACACACATATTTACTATATATATTAATATATATTTAATATATAGTATATATGATAATATATATATATATTATATATAGCAAGAGAGAGAGAGAGAGAGAGAGAGAGAGAGCGCACGAGAGACAGAGAGATACCGAGAAAAGAGTAGGTAACATTAAAATCAATAAACTAATATCACAATTTCCTAATAATTAATTAATTTACGCACCGTAAAACCATTATACCTGCACGCCAGGCGAAGCACGATGTTTGTGGGTATTTTTATGTAGCATGTAACCAGCCATGAGAAGACATACATACCGCCTACTTTCGTATTTCTCCAACGCGGAGCATCATGACTACTAGCATATAACTATCGTGACAATCTTTTGAACCACTTACGACCGCCTCAACAATTCAACGCTCGCTTAGCGCTTCAGTATCAAGCAAATGTGCTGAAAAAAGGGTCTCGAAACACATGTTACGGCATCGCGTATCATGCCTAGCTGGCGCTCGACATTAGCAGGCAGGCAGCCTCACCGATGCACGGTTATTAGCATCATCCCTTCATCACGTGATTTTTGTTCTTTTTAATACGCAACACATTTCTTTGTTTCGTCTTCGATTTCTCGCACTTTTTGCCGGTATGAGGAAAACGCGCATGTGCTTCACATGTGATGTGCGGTTTACACGCACAAACTTCTCGTCGTGGGATAACCATGAATAAATTACGAGAAATGAAACGCTTATCCTTGAGAATAGAAAGCTGGCTACGCCTGGTCGTATTCCTCATGCGTATGCTACTACAGGCACTGATTAAATGTAACAGAATCAAAACCTCTCTCTCTAACAAAAACAACGGGAATGACGCGCACAAATGGCTTCTTACTCAAATGGCCCGAACTCTTATACCAGACAAACACAAACACTATCCTCCCGTGTCGGTTCAAGGCAATCATCGCGGTCTCAATTCTACATTCGCGACTAGCTCACAACGACTACGTGTAAAAACTACTCGACTACCCACAGAGCCATACGCCCTGCTATCACGAACCATTGGCTACTTAAAGATCTTTTTCCACTGCCCGTAACAAGGAATCAAAGAATGAAATGCCGATGGAATTTTTCCAGTTCATTTTCACATCCGAATCATTCCGATCACATCCGAATTCATTCGAATTCAATTCCGTAACAAGGAATCGAAGAATGAAATGCTGATGCAACCTCTAGGGACTCACGGCCACCGCGACACTACATGAGTGACGGGCGCCAGTCCTCCTGCCCGCACCGACACAGTGAGCACTTACGCGAAGCACACAGCAGCTCGTAAAAGTGTTACTGCAAATCGTGAAATGGATTCTATGTGAGCGCACCGAATCAATGACGGCGACCACGTACGGACGTAATGGTGGCCAATTTCCGGCTTCTTTTCAGCGAACACATGCCCAGTTGAAAGACGTGCGTCACCTGCCCGGTAGCGATATGTATGTATGTGTATTTACACGCAAATATACGTGAATCTACATCGGTGATTGCTGACGGGAAATTGAGAGGCAGGGCGTGACACAGAGAAGTGAGCAAATATAGACGCGTCAATAGAGAATCGAGGAAGGAATAGAGAGGAAGACATGGCGATTCAGAAAGACTGCGGAAGGGCCAGCATGTCAGGATTACGGATGTACGAGGGAGTGCGAGAAAAATTCATTGGTAGACAGAAATGATAAACGAGATATGGAGAATTAAATATCGAATAGACGTCGATACGGGACTAGAGAAGTGAGAGATAAAACATACAAGGCAATGGGAACATTATGAAAAATAATGCAGAAACAAAAAAAACGCAGGCAATAAAAATTGCGAAAGGATACTAAGACATTTAGCGAGAAAGAGAGAGGGAGAGAGAGAAGTTGGAAGCGATAGAGAGCAAGAGAGAAGGAGGTGCGAAGAGAGAGAGAGAGAGAGAAAGAGAGAGAGAGAGAGAGAGAGAGAGAGAGATAATGATCCTGCCCACCTACCACAGTCTTCTAAACCACCCCATCCTTGCAAGCAGTGATAGCTTCACTCTATACTAAGCCTTTAGAATATACATTTATAATAATCATAAACAAAACGTCTCGAGACGTGCCTACTATACACATCAGCTCATCCATACACCAATGCTGCAACAACAGTTTGCTACAGTAGATAATATCGCAAATCGCACATGCTCCACAGCATATTTATCTGCTCGCTGTAGGTTCGTCTGAACACAAGGCATGAATATTGGCGCAGGAACGGCCGCGTTGATTCAACGCCGAATGCGCTCTGACATTTTACGTCTGGATTTTCATACGTATGCAGGTGCCATGACAAAACACTAAAAGAAAATGCACTTAGGAAAATGTAAAAAAAAGGCTACAGTTCATGGATCCGCCTTTCAGCGCAATATGATGTATTATTCCATTAGCTTTTAATAATTCGATATGATATGACGAACGTATCATGGCAGTTGTTGTATGGCGGAGATTACTTTTGAAGCCGTCGTGTCGTGCATGAATTTTTGACGAGCCACACGTGCTCACAGGTACAGACAGACACAGACAGACACACACACACACACACGCACACACACACACACACACACACACACACACACACACACACACACACACACACACACACACACACGACACACACACACACACACACACACACACACACACACACACACACACACACACACACACACAC
>NW_014577260.1:56012-60759 GCF_000485595.1 Priapulus caudatus | reverse complement strand
ACACACACACACACACACACACACACACACACACACACACACACACACACACACACACACACACACTTCTGTTCAGCGTCTCATGTTACTCTACCGCAACTATGCACGCATTAGATCATGTAATGGGGTCCCTGTATGAAATAGGTTGCCAAACATGCATTATGAGGTAATACGGGCATTAGTGTGCTCCGTTAAGCATGAATATTATGATCGTATAATGACAAGAATGATCGAGCTTCAATTAAAACTCGCGAGGCCGGTTTGATACTGTTTACCTGTTTTTAATATCGAAGTTTTTATTGATTAAAGTGCATTAATTGAGACATAAACGCGAACGAGATTTTAATGGACGAAAGTTATGGAAGTAATGGAAGTTCTGTGCAACTTTCAGCGCAGTGATAATATCGCAAAAAGCAGTGATAAAACGCAGCATTTTGTTTCGCACGTTTACGACACTTCTGAATTTACGACGAAAATCTCCCAGATACGGTTCATCGAATTTTATTTTTTACAACTCCTATTTTATTGCAATTGTACTAGTCGTTAACAAACCAAGGTTTGATTAGGTTAGATATTTATATCGCAGAAGCCGGCGATGCCGCTTTTACGCAGTTCAGTGCTAAAATTAAACAATTACTGAATATATTATATTTTTGTCCAGCTTGGAAAGGTGGTCGCCATTATATGTTATGGTGAACTATATTTGAAAAGCTTACGCGCGTAGATCTTTACGCGCTTGCACGCGTGCGCGCGCGCGCGTGTGTGTGCATGCGTACGTGTGTATGCGTGTGAGGCAGGTTGGATGTGTATGACTGCTTGTCTGTGTGAGTATGTCTGCGCGATCGTATGTGCGCGTGCGTGTATATATGGGAAATGGAGAGATTAAGACAAGTTTAAATGCGAGCGAAAGATTCATTTACGGGGGCAATAACATGCAGAGAAATCAAGATTGAGCACGAAAAGGAGAAGGTGAAGAACAATGAAATGCATTGGTGGGAGAGACGATGGCGAATGCGAGGAAAAAGTGGAAAGAGAGGACAAGGAAGATGGCGAGGGACAGTATGAGAGATGTAAAGAGGGGGGAAGATAAAGCAGAGAGATAAGCAGACCGAGAGAACAAGGAAGGTGGCGAAGAAAGTAATACGAATAATAAAGTAAGTAAGTAAATACTCAAGTGGGTAAGTAAGTAAGTAAATAAGCAAGTGGGTAAGTAAGTAAGTAAATAAGCAAGTGGGTAAGTAAGTAATAAGGAATGGTGAGTAAGTAAAGTAATAGTATAATGAGATACGTGAATAATAGGAAGATGAAAGGGCAATCCGAGCAAGCCCGAGAGAAAGATCCAAATGCGATGTGATGCTTGGCGTGTAACCTTGAACGTGGGCCGCCCTTATAGCTAATGAATTTATGCAGTCTAAGCACTAACACATTATAACCACAACTATAAGCACTATAACTATGTTGATCTAATAATCCATCATGGCTCAAATCATGGCTTGCCATTGATCAAATATTTAATTCTATAATAAGTGTTACGATAAAGGTAGAGGTGGCAAGCAGGCCACCTTCTCGTATAATATGGTTCACGTTCCATCTATAAGTGCTCAATCTCAGCCAGATTACACGTCATAGCAGCAATAAACAGTAATTGCACTGATCTCTGAGTAGGCGTCAATACATTATCCCGCACTGGAGTGACGCCCGTTAATTAAGGTGACCTTCGACAATTATAAAGTACTCTACTTACAAGGTAACATGCACCTCTTCGATCTACCAGCTCATGGGGGGTTACTTAAAGAAATTGCTTATCACAGATTAAACGGATTTCGGATCAAATGCTGTAATTAATTAAGAAAGCATCTCTGCGCTTACACATCTGGTACAACGGTCCCGCGTGTAGGAAAACATGCGCTCATAGTATGAAGGCACACGACGATCCGACAGCTTCATCAATCCGCCCAAACGTGTAAGAAATCGTCTGCTGTACGTAATAGAGATTTTCTTCACGCGTTCATTATTTTATCCGCATTCGCAATAATTACTCGCCTGTCCATTTCATTTACGTTCAAATCACATTATCGAAGCGCGCTTCGGCATTCCGTAGTCTAACGTTGTGCAGGATAGTTCTCCATTAATCACTTACGCGACAGTTTCGTTGCCAGCCCTTTCCTTGTTAGTACTTATTAGGCCGATTCGTGGAGAAGCGGAGAATATACAGCAGTTAATAGTCTCAAATTATACACTATTAAACCGAGGAACAATTTTCCACTACGAGAAATGTCGAGGTTGGGCGAGGCGGGCTTTGATGCGTGGTAATTTGATGAAATGGCGAAGCAATGCTCTTCGAATCTCTCTCGAATAGCTTGGCTGCTCGTTATTAGTATACATGTTGTTACATGGCGGATGAAATCTACATTTGAATTGCTGGAACCAAACATGCTCGGCTGCATAATTGCCATCGCGTGTTGAACACGCGGATTCCAAATAGAAATGTTAGTACTGTATCGACGTCAGCGTGCGGGAAAATATATTTATGCAGCTACCATTGCCATTGGATTATTACTATAGATATACGACCATATTGAAAATAAATTGCTCGATATATGACTATAATTATTACAGGATATAGAAAGCGAATGAGGACAGAGCGTAAAATATGCGACCATAATAACGATAGCATGTTGATTATGAATCTATGGCCACAATAATATGTATCCACGAATATCATTGAATAACTAATCTATGGGTATACCGACTGTGAAATATTAATGATCATAAAAAATTGAAATGTATTAGAATTATGACACTTATATGCATATATATATATATATATATATATATATATATATATATATATATTAATCGGTTTAGGTACATCATTTTATGATAATTAAAATCCGTTTTATTTTTTGTGAACACTGATGACATCGTAACAAATTCCTGCCCGGATATTTGTGTGAAATGAGTAGGTTGGCCATGAACCGCACGGCAAAAAGATCCATCTTTCGCTGAGTGGCTGAAGCAAATATCACCACGTCGTCGATATGAACGATAGTATAAAAACAATTATAGTGAGTTAGGATTATTACAAGGTCTTCAAAAACAAGTTACATGGTGTTAATATTGTAAAAGTAATGTGCTGACAGGGACCGTCACGCATTAAAATTTAAGCACCATCCATCTTGTTTCCATTGTTCATGAATAAAATAATCTTTCTCTCTCTCTCTCTCTCTCTCTCTCTCTGTATGTGTGTATGTGTGTGCATGCGCGCGTGCGTGGGCGCGCGTGCGTGCGTGTATGTGTGCGTGTGCATGCGCGTATGTGCGTGTGTGCGTGTGTGTGCGCGAGCGTGTGTGTGCGCACGTACGTATACCGGCGTCTTTCAAACTCGTGAAACTCGTGGCCTCCGATCGTGTTTCCACTCTGACAAGGCTAGCGGTGATACAGATGGTCACGCTAGCACGCCTGAATCGATGGTGGGCATAACGAGCTGACAGGTGTACGCGTAGACGCGCAACAATAGTCTAGCGGCAATTTTGTTTTCACCGTGGCGATCCGATTGCGCCTTGAGAGCGACAGTGCTGCCACACAGCGGTGTACACGTGCTGGACATACAACGATCGAGGTGCGTCCCTCTCGCGAAGATATATATTATATATACTAGTATTCTTCACGGAGAATTATATTCGGGCCTGCTCGCGTGTGGCGTCTTGAAAGCATCACACTTGTTCACCAACTCGAGGTCAGGGCCGGGTATTGACCATATTTAGGAGAAAACGGGAAGCCCGATAGCCACCTGGCGGTGGAGTTTCTGCGCATGCGCGATGAATACCGCCGGCATGTGATACATCCCTATTTTTCAAATCCACTCATTTTTATAACTTCCCGACTATGGTAAGGCAGCAACACCGGTGTGGATTATATCTAGCTATATCCCATATCTATATATTTGGGCATTAGCCACCCACAGCTATAGTTTGGTATTATATGGACAGAGCTACGCCTGCGCCGCGACTACTCAATTTAACATTTCCAACCGGCGCCGCTGAACTAATCCGTTCTGATCAGATGCACGGAAGCGTTTCATCGCGAAGGTTTATGCGCAAGAAATACGAGCAGTTGGGGAGCAGATTGATGCAGTCATGGCGGCGGGACTCAGTCGGCATGCGTCAGCATTCGGCTGGCGTAAATATTTCTTCTCGCCCGCTTTCAATTATCAGTCGAAATGTCACCGTCGGTAGTGACAAAGGCAACGCGTTCACGCGCGAACCCATTTTAACGATCATTTAATGCACGAGAAGCCAATTAGCGAAAATGGCGACAACTGAAATCAGATTGACTCGATCAGCTGGAAGTTAGATTTTAATTATGATGTGATGATGTGCGCATAATATAGAAATTGTTAAATAGTCCACCCAAACGCAGTAATGGCCAATGAAAGTACTTACACGGGAGTTCTGGGGTGCAGCAGAAACGTTTGAGGAGAGGTAGGGTAGTATACATTAGATGGCTGTCTGTACTGTTAGACGACTGCTTAAATGTCTTTCCATCACGAGTGTTTCGTTGCGAATCGTCGCTGGTGACATGCACACACACACACACACACACACACACACACACACACACACACACACACACACACACACACACACACACACACACACACACACACACACACACACACACACACACACACACACACACACACACCACACACACACACACACACACCACCACCACACACACACAC
>NW_014577260.1:43378-56002 GCF_000485595.1 Priapulus caudatus | reverse complement strand
CACACACACACACACACACACACACACACACACACACACACACACACACACACACACACACACACACACATATATATATATATATATATATATCGGGATTTTCCAGATCTATAAAAGTGCACTGGGCAATTAATGAAATGCATATTATTACTTAAATTATGCGCAATCTTAAATTTAGAATTTATATACCATTGTCAAAAATTTTAATCAACGTAGCCCTACGCATTTACAATTCGCATTGCAAATTAAGTGCGGAATTGAAAATCAAATAGCATGTCTCACTACAATATAGAAGAGGATATAATTATGATAGACATTCATTCAATTTATTCTGAAATGGTCTTATATTTTTACTGGCTCATGTACGTTGCATGGAAATATCATCCTGTATTCGTAATATCGATTCATCAAGGAACAAAATACGTAGTATTCCGAGAAGAACTAGCATTACTATAATGTAATTAATAAACATTTTTAATTAATATTTGAATTGATAATAGTTTATTTTATTAATTCTGCTATTTATGATTCATGCAAACCATCGTTACATTATCAAAAAGCGAGCTTTGGCTGGGTTTTCATAAATTAGGTTGCGAATCAATTTGTGTTTTACTGGTTTAAATTTAGACTAGTTTGCAAGAATTAACATTTATCAATTCGTGAGGAAGGTTCTTCGGAATATGTCGATGTTATTATCTGTTCATATAACAGCGAGTTTTTCTAGGTACGCGTTACATTTTATATATCTTGCATTATATTATATGCATATATATATATGCATGATGTTGCATATATAATAGGCACGCCTGGTAGGTTACATGAAGCTCTAGCATAATAAACTCGCTAGCATAGCATATTAGCGCACCACCCACGCACCCTAGCTCATTGTGTAAATGTAGATGTAGAGTTAGGGAAATATTGAGCGTATGCATGCAACGTGAGCAGGAAAGGATAAGCGATGTAGGTACGCCTGCGCAGCGCGCTTGCATTTTCTTTACATTAAGATGTTCGTATGTTCACAATGGGGTGCATACTAAAAGCAACACGGGGAGACCATTTGGAAAGGCAGAATGAATACTGGACAATCACTGAGAAAAGAGCTAAAGTACGGTGGCTGAGATGGCTACGGTTACATTTCAAAAGGGGAATACGTCGTCATTTTATTAGATACCGTATGACGTGCTGCTTACAGCGAATTATGTCTAGGTTAGCCCATAATTAGATTCATATTAGAACGAGAAAGAAACATTTTGGCAGTGGATTTGCGAAAGATGCATTAATAGCGTAATTATCGCAACGGTGCCCTATATATATACAACAGCCAAAAGGTGAAACGAAGTTTTGATAGCATACGGTGCAGTTGGAAGCCCTCGCGGGACTCGCATCCTAGATTCCACCACGGGGGTACAGCTACTCCTAGTTGTCGACAGGGCAGAGCCTCCATACGGACACAGCATATCTATTCAAGAAGCAATGTTCTGAGGGCAGTAGATAAAGAAGGAGGCTGAGCGGGGGACACGAGAGACACAGGGAATTACACAAGGGGGTGAAGTACGAATTTGTACCCTACATGCTAGTGAGCTCTCCTAATTACAAAAACAAGTCTACTGATAAACAATTATTTCATAAATCTATGCTGAGATATGCCCTAACAATATTAAATGCATAATCACTTTAATATATAACTCCTCTGGTGAGATATTGCACATGCTCTAACAGACTAACGTAGCCAAATTGTGTACTGATTGATATACGCAGCGAACCTTACATGCAAGATATTCTTCGTATTTTTAAGTGCGGTCTACTGATGGAATGTTATCATGTAAATCTATGCTAGAATAGTTCCTCTTTATTTTAAATGCATAATTTTCGCAATATATTCTTCTTCTTGGGAGATAATGCGCATGCGCGAGCACCGTTTTAGGTGTACAGAACATACTAAAAAACGGCATAATAAGTCTAGCTTGCTGAGGGAGAGAGGGGTGGGAGACTCAGAAAATGTGGTAATGAAGTCGGCTGAACGGCTGTAGAAGAGAAGTAGCATAAGCGAGGGACAGGAGAGACAAGGGGATTTACGCAAGGGAGTGAAGTACAAATTTGTCGCCTACAAGCTAGGGCGCTCCCCTAATTATATACCCAGGTCTACTGATAAAAAATCATTTTATAAATCTATGCGGATATACCCCTGACCATATTAAATGCATAATAATTTCAAAATATAACTCCTCTGGTGAGATATTCGCATGCGCTAACACACTAACATAGCCAGATTGTGTAGTGACTGGTATATGCAGCGGGACCTTACAAGCAAGGTCTTCTTCCTATTTTAAAGAGCGGTCTACTGATGGAATGTTGTCATGTAAATCTATGCTAGAATAGTTCCTTTTCATTTTAAATGCATAATTTTCGCAAAATATTCTTCTTCTTGGGAGAGAATGCGCATGCGCGAGCACCGCTTTAGGCGTGCAGTACGGACTAAAAAACTGCCTAATAAGTCTGGCTTGCTGAGGGAGAGAGGGGTGGGAAACTCAGAAAATGTGGTAGGAAAGTCAGCTGAAGGGCGGTAGAAGAGAAATAGTCTGAGCGATGGACAAGAGTGCCACGCGGGATTATGCAAGGGGTGAAGTTCGAGTTTTGCACCCTACAGGATAGGGCGCTCTCCTTATTATAAACATAGGGCTACTGATAAAAATTTCTTACATAAATATATGCTGGGATACCCCCTGACCATATTAAACGAATAATCATTTCAAAATATAAATTCCCTAGTGAGATATTGCGCATGCGCTAACACACTAACGTAGCGAGATTGTGTACTGACTGGTATATGCAGCGGGACCTTACCAACAAGGTCTTCTTCCTATTTTTTAATTGCGGTCTCCTGATGGAATGTTATCATGGAAATCTATGCTAGAATAGTTCCTCTTCATTTTAAATACATAATTTTCGCAAAATATTCTTTTTCTTGGGAGATAATGCGCATGCGCGAGCACCGCTTTAGGCGTGCAAAGCGGATTAAAAAACTGCCTAATAAGTCTAGCTTGCTGAGGGAGAGAGGAGTGGGAGACTCAGAAAATGTGGTAGAGAAGACAGCGGAAGGGCGGTAGAAGAGAAGTAGCTTGAGCGAGGGACAGGAGAGACAAGGGGAATTACGCAAAGGAGTAAAGTACGAATTTGTAGCCTACAGGCTAGGGCGCTCCCCTAATTATAAACACACGTCTACTGATAAAAAATTATTTTATAAATCTATGCTGGGATACCCCCTGGCCATATTAAACGCATAATCATTTCAAAATATAACTTCTTTGGTGAGATATTGCACATGCGCTAACACATTAACGTAGCCATATTGTGTGCTGACTGGTGTATGCAGCGGGACCTTACAAGCAAGGTCTTCTTCCTATTTTTTAAGTGAGGTCTACTGATGTAATGTTATCATTTAAATATATGCTATAATACTTCTTCTTCATGTTAAATGCATAATTTTGCAAAATATTCTTCTTCTTGGGAAATATTGCGCATGCGCGAGCACCGGTTTAGGCGTGCAGAGCGGACTAAAGTAAAACATCATAATATAGCTTGCTGATGGAGAGAGGGGTGAGAGACTCAGAAAATGTAGTAGGGAAGACAGCTGAAAGGCGGTAGAAGAGAAGTAGTCTGGGCGATAGACAAGAGAGCCACGCGGGATTATGCAAGGGGTGAAGTTCGAGTTTTGCACCCTACAGGATAGGGCGCTCTCCTTATTATAAACATAGGGCTACTGATAAAAATTTCTTACATAAATCTATGCTGGGATACCCCCTGACCATATTAAACGCATAATCATTTCAAAATATAACTCCTCTGGTGAGATATTGCGCATGCGTTAACACACTACCGTAGCCAAATTGTGTACTGACTGGTATATACAGCTGGGCCTTACAAGCAAGGTCGTCTTCTTATTTTTTAAGTGAGGTCTACTGAGAGAATGTTATCATATAAATCTATGCTATAATACTTCCTCTTCATTTTAAATGCATAATTTTTGCAAATTATTATTCTTCTTGTGAGAGAATGCTCATGCGCGAGAACCGTTTTAGGCGTGCAGAACGGACTAAAAAACTGCCTAATAAGTCTAGCTTGCTAAGGGAGAAAGGGGTGGGAGACTCAGAAAATGTGGTAGGAAAGTCAGCTGAAGGGCCGTAGAAGAGAAATAGTCTGAGCGAGGGACAAGAGAGACACGGGGAATTACGCAAGGGGGTAAAGTACGAATTTGTAGCCTACAGGCTAGGGCGCTCTCCTAATTATAAACACAGGTCTACTAATACAAACTTATTAGATAAATCTATGCTGACATACCCCCTCACCATATTAAATGCATAATCATTTAAATGTATAACTCTTCTTGTGAGATATTGAAAATGCGCTAACACACTAACGTAGCCAAATTCTGTACCGACTGGTATATGCAGAGGCCACCTTACATGCAAGGTTTTCTTTCTATTTCTTAAATAAGGTCAAAATAACTTTTCATAACATACGGTGTAGTTGAAAACTTTCGAGGGGCTTTTCAATCTAGATTCCACCACTCGGGTCTAGTTAAGCCTAGTTGTTGACAGAGCAGAGTCTCCGTATGGACAAAGTGAGTGTTCTTACACTTATAAACAAACACTCGAGACTTCAACAATAACTCTCTGCTACTCGAACAAAATAGTACTGTGTCAAATTTCTACTATTTTGTTCTACATCGTATCGCAAAACTGACGAGATAGCTTCCTTTTATTTTACATTTTATTATATATTAATTCTATACAAAATCCTGCAAATATACAACATATTGTATGCTAGAATAGAGACGCTAATAACCGGTCATACCATTTTGTAAAGACTACGGACACACATACTAAAGCATACACGCGACATTTCGTAACGAGCGACATTAAAAACGTTATATTCGCAGAAGAAATCCGAGTTTATCGGTATGCAAACAAAGACGCAAACGGTTGTAAAATTGCAGCGTTACTCATAAGGATATTCGCGAGCAAATCTGCAACTCGGTATGCAATGATGTTTTAGCGCAGAAACACTCATACTTGATCACGTTTCACGCTTTATGGTTTAATTTTCAACTCCCAGCCAACACATGAATGTTAGCTATTGGCTTATTACCTAAAATGTGCAAAATGGAATTTTACAGCAGCCATAGAAAATGGCGCAGGCGGCCAATTCAATTCTACATGTTTACACGGAAACGTTTTACTACTTGTAAATTCGAATCTCTATGGAGATCTCAGCTTGCAAAGCTGCACCGTGGTAAGTGTATTGTACCATTATGATTGCATACGGGGCTGCAGAAAAACAATCATAGAGATGGATTCTTGTGATACATGCGCATGCGCACCCCCTACCCCACGGACACGTGTCATGCGCACTAGGTTCATACCATCTCACACCTTTCATCCGTGTGATATGCATATAAAGTCACGTTTTATCAGCGAAATAAACATATAACAGGTCGTACGTAACGCTTTGCGCAGGCAATAATTCTCACGCTTCGCGAATCAGTTCGCACATAAATGCACGAAGAGTTTATGCGGATAAGACATGAGATCTGTTTCGACACGTTGAAGGGAATGCTTACACAAAGCGCAACATTAGCAGGCAAAACGAGCGTTACTGCAATGGGGGATATTCGTCTATCCGTAATGGACTGATTTCTAACTGTAAGCACCAGGGCACTCAAATGTATTTGGAAACAGCGCAATGTCTGCGTGTGGCCGCTATCCATTCGAAACATGGCGACATGCATTCATTTACGAGACGCTGCGATCACAGACGTTGCAGCTGGAGGGAGGTGTAGACGCTAGCTGACTCTTAGAAGAGAGAGAGAGAGACAGAGAGAGAGAGGGGGAGACAGAGAGGGAGAGAGAGAGAGAGAGAGACAGGGGGAGATAGAGAGAGAGAGAGAAAGAGAGAGAGAGAGAGAGAGAGAGAGAGAGAGAGAGAGAGAGAGAGAGAGAGAGAGAGAGAGAGAGAGAGAGAGAGAGAGAGAGAGAGAGAGAGAGAGAGAAAGAGGGAGAGAGAGAGAGCGAGACGAAGATCATCTATCCCTAAACCACATCTCTTCTGTCGCGGTGCGTGTGGCTTGTGACCAATCTTTCAAAAACAAGATTCGAATTATCAGAATTTTACGCGCGTAATTTAGCCACATTCTCACACAACCCTAGTAAGCGCCAATTTCCCGAAAATAAATTAATCCTTTGATTTCTGCAATGGAAATACTTAGTGAAATTGACGCAAATGTTACTGTATAAAAATATGTTTAAATGTTACTGTACGAAATAACTACTGCCTTTCGGTACATCTATTCGCTCTTAGTAAATTTCGAAGTTTGTCATTATGTAGGCCACAACGATTTCTCCATCTTCATTCGAATGTGTGGTGAAGTAATTAATAATCGATATTCGACTGATAGTAACTGGCAATCGTAGAGAAAACGATTTGCAAGAATGATGTATTCGTATAGGCGTACGTTTTCGCTAGCGCATCTGTGTGCGATAGCGTCTGAATGAATTAACACTATCAATGCAACGACATTAACAAATTGGCGCACGCGATTTTTTCTGAAGAATTTCACACGCTACTCTCTTCAACATTATGTTGATATGTTTCATAACATTATTAATGAATATTTAACCATTGTAAATGCAATTGAAATATATTCTTCTCTATTCTATATCATTTCGCCACTCGTAATTCTATCGACTGACCCCCCCCCCTCCCGATTCAACAGCGCACTAAGATGTACTCAAACTTATTATGTTGCTCCTTTTAAGACTGTCGGTTGCACACGTGGTAATTTGATACCCGAATAGCACGTAATAGTACATAATAGCACTATAGTACATAATAGCACTATAGTACCCGAATAGTACGTAAATTTCATTTTTTTGCTTTACATTATGGTGGCCGAGCACATAAGGTTAGGTAACCCTAACTCTAGTCCTAATACAAATGGCCATTAAGGTCTTCACTTAATGCGGGGGCACGATTAACAGTAACATGTTTCTCTGATTACCCGGCCTATAGTAGCTATAGCCATATGATAGCCACCTAGTCCGACTGCGTAGTTAGCCCCGCATTCCACCACTGATCTCTATATACTAACTTCATACTTTATACTTAACTTTATACTAACTATATACCAAGTTAGTGTACTGAGATCAGTGCATGACACCCATGATTGAATATTAATACTGCTACCCATAATTCACTGCGGATTCAAGATGGCCGCCATTGCAGCACCCAAGCGAGGCTCACGCAGCCCGTCTCCGCGTAACATCAATAATTTACCGACACGTCGACGGTAATTAGGGGCAAATCACTGACGGAAACATCCGCCGCGCTCGGCTTAAAGCTTACGTGGGCGGCAGGTTCAAACACGCCGCGACGGGGGAACAATTTATGGTGACGAATTGGGTTAAGGTATCGCCCGTCATGCGCCGTATATTAACAGGTGTTTTCTGAATCCGGATAGGCGTTTAGTTATGGAGTTTCGTAATTAGTCTTTGTTCGAGAGTGAGTTCAGTTATCCGCAGAAACTAAGCATCAAAGCTGGACTCGCTGTCGGGTAATAGTGAATGAGATGTCGGACGATGCTATCGGGTTCAATAAGACTCTTAGTAATTTCTCTAACAGGTGATACGGGAAAAAAAGGGAACCCCCTTAAAAGATGAAAGGCGGCTCGTTTTGCCGGGCCGTTTTAACTCATTTAGTTCTATTTTAGGAACGTAATCCATTATAAACAAACAACAAAACCACGTATCCTCACGTGATAAAGTAATTAATTTCGCCAAGAAACGAAAATGCCGTCTGCACGTAGGATGATGTACGTATAAGAGAGTCATCTATACAACATGTCGTCGCTAATATTATTATTTAAAAAAAAGTTTTACTTAAAAAGTATTCGAAATGGGAATCGCATTTAATGCGATGTTTGTTGATGTTTAAAACTTCAATAGCATTACAGTGGATTTCTATTTTTAAACTTAATTTCCGTTTTCAAATTAAATTACGATAGGAATCCAATATTACGCGAACCCTGCTTTCAAACACATTTCGCGTTTTTAAACTAGAATTAAATTATTCAATTATTGGTATTATACTCATTACATATTTACCGCATTTCTAAATACTTGAAGCTCTTGGAATCATTAACTATATCTCGATGCATCAACCGAATTACAATTGTTATAACAAAATCCCCGTCTTCCAACGTAATAGCAGTTTTCAAACTCAAATCCGTTCTAACTTTAGTTCCCATTCTCAAATTCCTTTTACATTAGTGAAAATTACACGGACTGGCTATGTTACTGTTTTAATTGTGACCCAAAACTATTGCCGCGTGACTCCACTGGACATTTGTGAGTTCAGGCGCGCACGTAGACATGTCATAAAAATGTTGAAACGAACAGCGGTACAGGCGAATTCGTGACTGTAATTCCCTTTAGAGTTCGCGATTCGTTCTCGCACACACCCTCTAACGCAGTAATTAGGCCTAAGAAGTGGCATATATGTTCACACACAAAAGAGCTGTATTTGCAATCTAATTGGAGAACTCTGATGCAAATGTAAAGTCGGGAGAAACTAGTGAACGAGAATATATATATATATATATATATATATATATATATATATATATATATATATATATATATATGTTCGTTGGGCCCTCCCCCAGTCTCGTTATTTTTAACGAAATTGCATATATCGATAAGTAAGTACAGACTCGACCCATTGTTGCCTTTAGCTTCATTGTCACTTTGGCCCTCGCCTTAATCATAGGTGATGCATGATCTAGAATTATGGGTAATAATCTCAAACGTAAGTCTGGAATCCGAATCAATTATGAGATGCCGCGATCGGTATAGCTTTGCGTATCTTGTTTACGATTTCTGTTGATATACAAAAAGCCAGTATGCCCTCTTACGCACATTTTCTCATTCGCCTCACTACAGCATATATGGATATACGCATATACGTTGCGTGAGTACTATCGTGCGTACGCACGCACGCACGCACGCGCGCACTCATACTATAAAGACAGCCACTAAAAACATTCGACAGCCACTGCTACCATTAATTGAAAATAACTACATTGTCTAGATGCGCGCGTGTGTATGCGTGACATGCTTTAATTCTGGCAAAATGGAAATTAAGTTAAAAAGCGGAAATTGGGCTGAAAGCTGAAATCCAGTATGAAATAGAAATTTAAGTAACAAAAGACGAAAGTAAAAAAACCTACAATTAAGTTTGAAAATAGGAATTAGAATTTTACGGGCGATATTTCGTCTACACATGGAAACCCAACCAGAGAATAATATTTTGAAGTGAAAGGGAGACGGGGATCTCGCTTGAATACGAACATGTAATTGAAAAATCAATATTTAAATTAAAAGCGTTTGAAAAGGAAGTTTACAATGATTGACTTTCGAGGGCTAGCTTAGAATTGAGTGAGTGGGTCACTGACTAAAGACAGACCAATTATATCAATAACGTATGCACCAGCGAAAAAAATACACGGGAGCGGCGAGCGATTTCATTATGAATAACATTATTCACCTAACAACACTTAACAGAGAACGTGTGAGATACTACTCTACGTATCATGCTCTCCCTCCCCTCTCTTCCCACGTCCTTCGTCCCCTTCTGTCTTACCTTCTCCCTCTCTCTCTCTCTCGCGCGCGCGCTCCCCCTCTCTCTTTCTCGCTCGTTTTCTCATTCCCGCCCATTCTCTGGTTTGCTCGCCCTCGTGCGCGCTCTCTACCTTTCTCTGTCTGTTTCACGCACGCACACGCAGAGAGAGAAGATATATATACGTATATATGCGTGCGTACAACGTTGATCCTACGTCGCACGCAGGGTAAACGCGATGATAAACACGATGACGGACCGAAAGCAACGAGGAATCGTAGATGGGAGCAGATTTTTATTCCCGTACTCTTCGCCTCGCCCCTCTCTCTCTCTCTCTCGCTCTCCCTCTCTCTCTCTTTCTCTCTTTCTTTCACTCTCTTCCCCTCTCTCTCCCTCCCTCGATCTCTGTCGGCTCTCTCTCCCTCCCTCTCTCTTTCGCGCTCTCTCTCGCTCTATCTCTCTCTCTCTCTCTGCCTCTCTGTCTGCCCCGCTCTCGCTCTCTGCCTCTCTGTCTGCCCCGCTCTCTCTCTCCCCTCTCTCCTTCTCTGGATTCCCCAAAGGGTAAAAACATTACGCAACTCACTATTAGACGTGATGCGCTATCACTATGATTGCGATCATAAACAAGGAGGGCACGCTGCCACATTTCCCCGCCACCATTTCGCGTAAAACCCCGTCACGTGGCCGGGCCGGCGGACGCACATCAAAGAGCCCCGGCGTGACTCGACAGGGGCACTCAGTACGGTTTGCGAGTAAAAACTGTTTCCGAGAGCCACACACTTCGTGCATCTGCCGCGCGGACTGTTTATAAACAAACGGAGAGGGAGAGAGAGAGCGAGGATAGACAGAAAGCAGCTTTCATGTTCAGGAGTCGGCGTCACTCTGCGGTGAACCCCTATCGACGACCGAACATATAGTGTCTGTCTCTGAAGCGAATGCGTACGAACTCTTACCGCTTCAAATTGCCACGGCTATAAACGGAGCAGGGAGCATGCGAATATGACGAGAAGTTACGTTTTTATACGCAAATACACACCGTAAAGAGACACGTACCGCAAAGGGAAATTTTGCCATGCGAACCTCGCGGGTATTGCAAATAAAAAAGAAACGGACACATCGGAGCGGATTTGTTTATGATTGTCTGTTTTGTAAAGCGAGCTCCGTCAAATCCATGCTTTTACTCGAAATCGAAATCTAACATCAACATCACAAGCGCGCAATCTAAACTACTGGGCCAATTTGGAGAAGAATATAACAGATATATAGCAGATACGTCTGTAGATAAAAATGTCAGCGGTCTTCGTAAAAACCACACAGCTGTAGTTTTTCAACAATTGTTGTTGCTCTGTGGAGACGTACGCAATCAACGGGAAATAAATCGCGGAAATGCATAAAATGTTCATCGCGACGCGAAATCAGCCGGGTTTGAGACAACATAGCGGGGTAGAGGACATGAGAGTGAGAGTATAGTAGCTAGCACACATGTATAGCAGGCAATATACAGCTAGGCACGATTGCCGCACAGTTATAGCAAAATACACACATTTATAGCAGACGATAAACAGATATGGCGACGACACACACGTATAGCAGGCGGCACACACACGTAACAGGTAATATACAGGTATGGTCGGCACACAGGTATAGCGAAAAATCACACATTTGTAGCCGTCGACACATATTTATAGCGGTTAGGCGACACATATTTAAATCAGGCGACACATATTTATAGCGGCTATAGGCGACACATGTAATGACGTAGATATGGAATTATTTAACCTAGTATAAAACTTAGCGACACGGGTCGTTTAACGTAAGCAGATCACGTCATATGTTATTTTAGTAGCAGCCAAGGCAACAAGCGAAGGACGCCAGGCAGCCATCCCGAGAAACTGAGTCTCTGGAACACGAGTAAAAGTTATCACCCACGACGGCAGAGTGACAGTTTAGTAGCTATAGAAGGACATCACAGTTTGATGTCGCATGCCGACTCAGGAAGAACAAACAACGAACGCCGCCGACAAATGTGAACTATGTGAACTATGAGAACATGAATCGAACTACCGCGATTCCCACACCACACTCAATGACTTCGAAAAGCTTCTGCCACTGTTTCGCCGAATTCAAGAAGCATCCACAGCTTCTCACTTTCAGTCACCTATAAAAATGTTGGAGATGACGACATGTCTTGCACCACCATCGTCAACAATTAAGGCCTTGACCACGCTCGGGCCACGCATACCTCCAGAAGCACAAATACCGACCGATTTGGACAGAAAGACAGACACAGTTCCACGGTGCTAACAGTTCTCGACGCTGTAACCACCAATACTGCGCTCTCGCTCTTGCTGCTCGCTGCCACCGTTGCCGCCGGACTCTGCCGACTGACTGAGGACCTGCCTGCTGCTTATAGGTCGTAAGATATGAATGACTTGTAACGCGTACTTGACTATTGGCCTGCGTGCCACCTATGATTGTATCTGATTACCATGCTGATGTTGTTCATTAAAGAATAGAGTAACTAAAATGATTCTTTGGTTGTAGTACAATATACTGTATTTGGTTTAAGGGCAATAGCACACGTATCTGTTGTACAAACGAACCTGGTCACACTATACGATCACACGTGCCTGCTATACGTAGAACACACGAGCTTTTCTATACACATATTTATAACAGGCGATACACGTTTGCATAGCAGAAGATATACAGGTAATGGGTGTAACCCGGGTTTATAACAAAAGGCACAATTAAAGGTATAGCAACGACACACGCACGTGTATACCACACGACAGACACAGGTAAGAGTGTACACGGCAGATGAGAATGACGCTCTACGACTGACACGTGGGTATATATATACACACACACACACACACACACACACACACACACACACACACACACACACACACACACACACACACACACACACACACACACACACACACG
>NW_014577260.1:29148-43368 GCF_000485595.1 Priapulus caudatus | reverse complement strand
TACACACACACACACACACACACACACACACACACACACACACACACACACACACACACACACACACACACACACTCGACGCGGTAAAACCCGTCGAGAATTTGTTCGTTAGAAAATAGCCGGTGATTATTCTAAGAACTGCGCCATTACCTGAACGCTCGCGAGAGAAGCACGACAATCTCCGCGACTACAGGTGGCAATTCTCCGAAGACATTAAGCGCCGGCGGCCGCTGCGCTAGCACTGTAATTACTCTCTAAAGCCCGCCGAGAGCTCGCCGCCCGAGCAGCTGCGCGGTGCGCCAAAAAAAAACAAGCAAAACAATGAAACGTAAAGTCTAAATTCGTGATTCGTGAGTTTTCAAAATCAGCTCGAGCGTGCACAGCGGTCCTCGTAACTCCACGGTCTGCGGCGCCCCCCTCGAAGATGTCTGTGCCTACGCCGATGACGTCATCGTGCGCGTGACATTACCGCATATGTGCCATCGCTGACGTGTGCAAATTTGCGCGGAAATCCGCGCTTCGGAAAGTCCATCCGGATTTTAATCTCATTCTCTGTCGCACAGCAGAAGTCGCTTAGGGCTTACGGCAATTTAAACAAAGCCGCGGTTATCGCAAAAAGAGATCGGATGTATAGATAAATTGAAATTTCGTCGCAATGATTCTCCGTGACTTCTAAGCACCTGTTTCTAAATATTTCACCGCGAACCTTATTGCAAAATGAGCATCAAAGTGAGAATCGGAGCATCAAACCCACAAGGAGTGGTTCAATAGATCTGCGTCCCGTAGAGACGGGCCAGTCCCTTTCTTTTTCACGCACGTCTATTATGTCCCCACGTGCTTCTAAATACACGGTTGTAAATTATGCAGTTTCACTCGTTGACGGCCGGCGCCGACAAGTCTAGCGCGGCTCGGGGCTGCACGCCCACCTTGTCGGCAACCATGTCAGTGCGCACGTACGTCAACCGACGCATTTAGACATGGCAGCGACGAAATACGATTTTTCTCTTCTCTCCATCGGGGTAGTTAATAAGAAGAATCGAGGCGCGCGTTAACGCGGAAATTGCTCGGATGGATTACCTATCTACGAGTCGACGCTTCCGTAGGCAAGGCGCGAAAAACTACGAGCGCAAGCCGCTTAACGGCAGAAGCAGCGTTCATTTTCACGCGAGAAGCAAAATGGCGTTCGGTGGCGACACGTGGTCGCGCAGACGAGTGATGAAAACGCGCGGAAGGCTCGTATTTTACTCAGCTAGAACTTTATACCATAAGATTTCATAAACCGCAGCAATCCATCGCTATAGGTTTTGGCAGTGTGCCGCTGTTAATGTCTCACGCAAACCATCGTATCGTGTGGAGCATGTACGATAGCGGCAAAACCCGTGTAACTTACGGACCGCTGGGGCGGAAGACATCAACCGGCCGAACTGTACGAAATTAACTGTGATAATCAAGGAAGACCATATATACTCGACGTGATGCGGCCATGATGCCGAGGCGAGCCGAGGATTGACACTTTCTGTCCTCCAATCACAGCCTATGCCGCACCTCCCTTATACATTTTTATAGGTGGGGACCCATCACAGTACGAAATCGCCGATCTCAGGAACTAGGGCATTCTGCAAGCTAGAACGGTTTCCTACGATAGAGTTTGGCACAAAAACGAAAATAACACGCAGTTTAGCGCATTGCGCTACGTACTTTTGTTGCATTTTCGCATCTCCGTAATCAGAATAAGCCCCGCTTCTTTCGTTGATGGGCATGAATGGGGCGTTACCGCTTGACCAGTTCCTATACCGACTGGTTTACTTTTCGTAAATAATGAAATGACCCGGCCGATGCTAGACTGGTACCCGTTCGCCCCTCACTTCACTCCGGCAAGTATCCTTCGCTACACTGACGCTGTTAGTGTAGCGTGTGGAACTGCATGTCGACCGGGTACCAGTCTAGGCCGATGCCAAACTGCATGCAGTGCACCTTCGTACACTCAGGATACTCGTAGATTGAGCCCATGAGCGAGAGCGCATACTGTCGTGGAGTTTGGGCCGATGCGATGCATTTTCTGCGTTTTTGCTGCAGTGATATTATTTTGCGCAGGCACTCATTTTGAAATCTCCAACATTTTTACTTCTTCCATTAGTCCATGTTTCACTGTTATTTAGGAAGGAAGGTAAAACTGTGCATTCGTATAATTTCACTCTTGCTTCTATAGTATGATTTCCATAATTTTGCTCTTCTGCCCATGATAATATTTCCCTCATATGAACCTACATTTTTCAGTTCGGATCTTATCATATCGTTATATCCCCCTATATTATTTATTAAATCCCTAGGTATGAATATTTGGTGCATTTTTTGATTACTTGGTTGCCTATTATATCTCCTTCTCTATCCTTTCTTTGTTGGTGAATTTTATACCATTGTATTTGTTTGTTCATATTAAATTTCTTATCTTTTTGATTCAGCTAATCTGGAGCATGACTAAGCGATTTTTTGTTACTGTTTTATAATCTCCAATTCCTAGAATATCGTCCATAATTTTTATAATCATTGTCATCTTCTAAAACTACAGACCATCGCTGACTGCTGTGGAGACGTGCGCCGGGCCTCGAATTTGGCGCACGTCTCCACTGCAGACAGCGCTTCATACTTGAACATCCGCGGGTCGCGTGCGCATATCTCCGCGAACTGCGCGTTCTATCCGCGCGCAGCGCTTAGGATCAACAGCAAAGCTGTGCCACGCAATTTTGTATCATGATCNTTTGTATCATGTCTCTCTGGATTACTGTCCGGTGTTAGCTGTGAGCATTAAGTAAGACCATATATAATCGATTACTGCACTGGATTAACTCTGATCATCAAGTAAGACCATATATACTCGATTACTGCACTGGATTAACTCTGATCATCAAGGAAGACCAAATATACTCGATTACTGTCCGGTATTAGCTGTGAGCATCAAGTAAGACCATATATACTCGATTACTGTACGGTATTAGCTGTGAGCATCAAGTAAGACCATATATATACTCGTGCGTTCGGTACTCCCGTTAATCTTCCCCTCATGCCACATCCCTACTGAAGCAGAACAGTAGTTATCATCGCTTTAAACGTACGCGGGAAATAATTATTTCTTATTATGCGCAGATATCGTGTTACTTCCGATGACTCAGAATTCTCAAGTGACGATTCCTCTGTGTGTGTGTGTGTGTGTGTGTGTGTGTGTGTGTGTGTGTGTGTGTGTGTGTGTGTGTGTGTGTGTGTGTGTGTGGTGTTTGTGTGTGTGGTGGGTGTGTGTGTGGTGTGGTGTGTGTGTGTGCTGTGTTGCTGGTGCTTCTGCGGCGCTGTTGTGTTGTCGCTGTGTTGTGTGTGTGTGTGTGTGTGGTGCGTGCGCTGTGTGTGTGTGTGTGTGTGTGTGTTGGTGTGCTGTGTGTGTGCAGAAGAGAGTGTGCAGTGTGTGTGGTGCTATGTGTTGTTTAATGTGTGTGTGTGTTGTGGCGTTTTTGCCTGGGGTGTGTGTATGTGTGGGTGTATGTGTGTGTGTATGTGTGTGTGTATGTGTGTAGTGCGTGTGTGCTGTGTGTGCTGTGTGCTGTGTGTGTGTGTGTATGTCAATGCTGTGGGTGTGTGGTGTGTGCTGTGTGTGTGTGTGTCTGTGTGTGACGACCATCAACATCAAGCGTCGTCACTGTCACATCAGGCGCTACAATGGATTGATGACCGCAGTTTGTAAACACATCCGAACATAAACACACGCACGCACGACACACACACAACACACCACACGCCTCGGCACGCGCACACACACGCGCCACACACACACACGCGCCTCGCCGCGCACACGCTATACACGCACGCACACACCACACGCTATATACACACACACACACACCACACACACACACACACACCAACCACACCATACATACACACACGTGTACGCACGCCCACACGCACACACGCACGCACCGCCACCGCGCACGCACGCCACGCGCACGCACACACACACACACAAAACACACACACACACACACACAAACACACACACACACACACAGACACACACACCAACACACACACACACACAACACACCACACACACAACACATATATATATATATATATGAGGAAATACATGTCGAGATGAGTCATCAACAACATGACACGTGCAACTACAAGGCAATACCTAAAGTGAAAAATGCCTGAGTCACTTTCAGAAGCAAGTACCACGGTGTGCAAGATATTCGTAGACGCGTTCATTAGAAGATTTCATCAGATAACAATCCGTCGTTAAACACAGATTCACACATGAACGTTCATATTATGTTTAGATGGCAATCGCACGGCAGTGCCTCCAATCCCTCCCTCCCTTCCTCCCCCCCCACCACAACCTGACCAGTCGCCGCGTTATCTATATATAGGCACAAACAAACTTTATTTACACACAGGGCAAGACCGCGAACACGAACAAAAAGAGGAAACGATAAAAGCAAGAACTAACTAAAATGGGGAATCGTTTTTTTGTAGTGATCCGAGTCAAATTACGGAGAGCGGCTGCAGTGCGACCCAAGAGATCGATGTATAATTATAGGGTCGGCGCGCGCGCGCACGCTTAAGACACCCATGAGAAATGCTCATAGTCTGCCGAAGCACATCGAACAATGCTTGTGATGTTCCAATAGATAAAAACACACATTAGACAGTATGTGTGAGACAGCGCATAGACAGAACATACTAGGTACATGACAGAACATACTCGGTTTCTAGACAGAACATACAAGGAATTAGACAGGACAATTGGAACAATTAGACATAACATACTAGGTACATGACAGAACATACTCGGTTTCTAGACAGAGCATACAAGGAATTAGACCGAACTATTGTAATAATTTAACAGAACATACTAGGTACATGACAGACAATACGCGGTTTCAACTTTCTAGACAGAACATACAAGGAGTTAGACCGAACAATTGTAACAATTTAACAGAACATACTAGGTACATGACAGAACATACTCGGTTTCTAGACAGAACATACAAGGAATTAGACAGAACAATTGGAACAATTAGACATAACATACTAGGTACATGACAGATCATACTCGGTTTCTAGACAGAGCATACAAGGAATTAGACCGAACATACTAGGTACATAAATTCGCGTTCGCTTCTGCAGGTATAGCTGTATAAAGCTATAGATATCGATATGGTGAGCGCATGCGACGGAACGCTGATTATCCTTCACAGTGGCGCCAAGTTCTTCATCTAGGAAAAGATATAGTTCGATAATGAAGTCTATCTATCTCCTATTTATCTATCCTCATCTATTCTTACCTTTATTTATCCTTACATGGCACGTATCTACTCTGAGTTATAGTATCGCTAAATGATCTATTTTTATCGGGTACTATTCGATTTAGTCTACTACCTATCTATCTATCTATCGTATTCTATTCTATCTATTAAATCTATTATCTATTCTTATCTTCTATCTATTATCTATCTATCTAATCTATCTATCTATTATTCTATCCTATCTATATATCTATCTATCTATCCTATCTATCTATCTAGTCTACTCTACTTATTCTATCTATTATCTATCTATCTATCTAGTTATCGTATCTATGTATCCTCTATCTATATCATCTTATTAGAGTTATGTATGAGTATTTATGTATGTATGTATGTAATGTATGGTATGTCATGGTATGTATGTATGTATGTATGGTAGGTATGTATGCTAGTGTATGTATGTATGTATGTATGCTATGGTATGTATGTATGTATGTTATGTATGTATGTAGTGTATGTTGTACTTGTATTATGTATGTATGTAGTATGGTATGCTAGTGTATGTATTATGTATGTATGCTATGTATGTATGTATCGTAATGTACTGTATGTATGTATGTTGTATGTATGTATGTATTGTATGTATGTATGATATGTATGTACGTGTATGTATGTATCTACTCTATCTAATGTATCTATTCTATTTAGTTATCTTTCTATTATATATCTATTCTATTCTATCTATCTATCTAGTTCTATCTATCTTATATCTATCTAGTCATCTATCTTATCTATCATATCTATCTATCTAGTCGGTATGATAGTATATATATATATAGTAGTATGGCCATTTATTTCTTTATCTATATATCTATATAATTATATATTCTGTCTATGCTATCAATCGGTATCCATCTATCTATCTATCTATCTATCTGATCTATCTATGTATCTATCTATCTATCTTATCTATCTATTTATCTATCTATCTTTGCTATTCTATCTACTACTCTTATCTTCTATCTATTCTATCTGATCCTATCTATCTATCTATTCATCCTTATCTCTTTATTCAAGCTGTGTTGTCAGTATATATATATAGCAATGATTCACCCCGTCTATGTATATATAGTATATTATAAATGATATACTATATATTAGAGACGTGCGCTGACGAGAGGCAATTAGTCCGTTCATGACAATCCAACCTCTCGGACAGAGTTCGTATTTCAAGATTACAGGCTGTTTCCGCCAATATCCTTCTCCTACGAATATCGACAGCTCTAGCACGCACACTAACAATTTTTATGGAAACTACACTTCAGGTAACGGCAGTAAAGTGCCTAGCCTAAGGCCACATCGCGAGCTGCTGTCGGTGATGTCCTGTCAGACCTTACAGAATGAATGCTGTTGCTCTAGCGTGTGATAGCCATAAGATGCTGCGTCTGCGCCCACCCTTTATCCACTCTGCTGCCACCAGCACATAGCGGCTGCACGCACGCACGTACGCACGTACCCACACTTTGTGTATTCCTGTATGGGGACATGTATGCATGCGTTATAATATTAATAATAATAATGATAATGATAATAATAATAATAATAATAATAGAAAAAAAGAAGAAGTGGAAGAAGAAGAAAGAGGAGGAGAAGAAAAATAATATATATATATATACTTATATATTATATATATATATATTTTAGTAGTATGTAGAGACAGAGAGAGAGTCAGAGAGAGGGAGAGGATGGGATAGATTAGAGAGAGAGAAGAGAGAGAGAGAGAGGAGGAGAGCGAGCTGAGAGAGAGAGAGAGAACGAGAGAGAGAGAGATGTACACGCACACGCGAAGGAGCACATACACACACACCACACACACACACACACACAGCACACCACACACAACACAACACACACACAGGCGCGCGGCGCGCGCGCGGCAGCGACACAGGCACACACGCACACACAATGGAAATATATATAGCTAATATCACACAATTTTCATGCGAGCTAATTCATGTCGCATCTTATTAATAATAGTAACTCTTTTAGAAAATTATGACAAGTTTAATGCCAATGGCGAGATTGCGTCCATGTCTGCATCCAACTGAATACAGACGACTCCGCGCATTGATAGCGTGCTGATTTCAATTTTCAATTATAATGCAGATGGGAAATGAAATTGGATTTGTAATGGAACACGGCAGGATATTCAAAACAGTTATGATTTTCACCACGCAGATCAATAAAAATTCCGACCGTCATCACAAGTTCTGCGACGATTTCGTTTTCGTTTGTTATTGAGAAATGGCTTCTTTGCGGAACGGCTTAATTTGAGCACAAGACAAAATTCTTTTAAAACTAATTTGAACCATTGAATTTCCTGTGTTTGTATTAATTAGAATCTTACCCCCCTCTGAGTGGACGCTCTCGTAATTCCAAGCAAGCATGTTGATCGCATGCAATCATATTTGTTTCTATTGATCACGTTCATCGATTTTCTGCAAGGTGCGTTTTGTCGTGTGATTGAAGCTGTGTAAAAAAATCACGAGAAGAAGGAAGAGAGAAAAAAACGTGTATTGGACGCCGAATAAAACTTGAATTGTGGGTATTGCTCGCGCAAGGCATATTAGATCGATGTGAATCTATTTCAGACCCGTAATACATAAAGGGGGTTTTCGCCCGGCGAGAATGTGGGCCACGTTGTTTTTTAACATTCCTTCGACTTCCATTGCTAAAGAATCATTCGATGACGGACATTAGAGTATTAAGATTGCAAAAACATAATTATTATTGCTATATTATCGATTATCTATCATCACACATGCGCATGTACGTACGCGCACACGTACGTTCACGCATACGCAAATTTTTATCTCTCTCTCTCTCTCTCTCTCTCTCTCTCTCTCTCTCTCTCTCTCTCTCTCTCTCTCTCTCTCTCTCTCTCTCTCTCTCTCTCTCTCTCTCTCTCTCTCTCTCTTGCTCGGGAGTCCGCGCTTTTAAACACAACACTTGATCGGTCTTTAAAGAGGAGAAAGACTTCCTAGCTCACAACTGATTCGCAATACAATTTATTTTGACATATTCAGTAGGAATATGAAACCTACTCCAAACTGCGAGCTAAAGCGTTTCAATCATCATTCACATATGCGCGGAACTGATTAAAAACTGCAAAGCCGTACGTACTTGATGCGTCTCGCTTCGTTTGTGCATGGTCCCGCCGCCGCATCTCTCCCACAAACAGACGCATTTAGATGATGATATCAGTAATTTCCGCTACAATCAACAAATCATCTCTTCACTATATCGCGACTGTTGCACTTCAACGAACAACATTCTGCGCACGCTGATGTATTGGGCGGCGTTTCGTATACGCAATTAGCCAGTTTCTCTTATACAGACGGAACAATGTCGGACCATATAATCAGTGGGGAAAAAAACATAGCTGCGCGAGCTTATCCGCTGACTGCGACGATTGGAGCGTTGCCAGCATGTGGTAACCCGTATATGACGTTATAGCGACAGGTAGGCAAGCTGCTCGTTGTCAGCATCCCACCAGGATTTCATCAATCAAGCTCGCTAATCCGACGACGATGGCGATGCGCTGACTGTCGCCACCTCGCGGTTGTCTGTCGTCAGTCGGAGCGATCGCGTGCGTGTAGTCAGTCTATAAAAATGCATCGCGCGCCGGCTTAATAATCGTATTTTTTTCGGGGAAAAAAGGCGCACGCGTGGAACCGATAACGCAATGACGATGCTACCATAATTACAGCCGCTAGCTTCGCACGCAGGCGTCCGTGTTTTATTATCAGAGGCAGACGTGCCTGCGTGATCGCGCGCGCGCCCGATTAAACGCTGCGCGTAGATTGACACTGCACGTCGTCGAGAAGTCACTCGCGGTGACCGACAGTCACGTCTACACTTCTGGAATCCGTCCGCACTACGTCGACCCTTCACGCGCGCGATATTCATCGTTCTAAGCGGGTTTACGCCGCCCGCCACGCGTCAAATCTGCTGCTAGTTCTCATCCCATAGATCAGTTTACGTGGTCCGAGATTCGCGGACTCGGATTACAGTCATTAAATCAGCCTATATATAGCACGCGACTTTGATGTGTTCTGAACCCGAGGCGGGAGTACTAATTGTACCCGTCAGCTGTTTGCTTAAGTAATGCGTCCGTCCCCGGTGTTGCTAATTAATGCGAAAATGTTACCGACACCCTCGCGCAGCGTTTCTCAAAGACAACTCATTACGGTGTTTAATTATTGCGTAGCGGTGCCAGTGTTTAGAAAGAGTTTTGCCGATGTGGCGCTTAAAGCGTCGGCGGTGATAACTAACACACCTGCCGATACTCCCTCGTAGTATCTCCATCGAAATATCTGCATCGGATTTTCGGTTTCCTACGCTTTAGGGGACACACGTCGCTGAGGTCTACTGTTACGCCCACATACGCTACATACACGCACACTGTCATAGTACCGCATATATAAACACCTGCCGAGAGTATCTGCATCAGGAGTAGATAATAGGGATTAATATTAGGGATCCCTATTATCTACTCCTGATCTGCATCGAAATACACGAAATACATGTCGCTGTCAAACATCTGTAGCAAGCTATAGCTCGGTATGATGCTGCTAAACTCTTATACGCTTAATACGGATCCTGAATTACAGCGGCAGATGGCTCTCTGGAAAAGCCCTCGCGGTTTTTTACACGTTAGATAAACTTCTCACCGGCGTTGCGACTCGTAATGTAGAACTAGGCATGATCCGCGGCACTTAATTTCTATATTACTCTTGCCCTATGGTTGCGATAGAAGCGTGCCATTTCTGGGCGACTATGGCGGATCGTTCGTCAACGTTCACCTATCACAGAGTCTCAGGTACATGAGCTGATCAGACAGGTGCTGGATGACAACAGGCTTGAGACATGCCAACATGCGTACATACGCACGCACACGTACGCACGCGCATGCCCACACACAAGCGTAGCCTATGTACACACACACACACACACACACACACACACACACACACACACACACACACACACACACACACACACACAAATCCGCGAAATAGCCTGGACAGAGTAGTCTAACAGAGAAAAAGAATCAGTGATCCGAGGAAAACCAGTTTGCGACGAACATCAAAACTGAGTCCATGATTAGGCTGCTTTATTTTTGCTGTTGCCATGGAGAAAGAAAATAAGAAAGTGAACATTAGTCCAGAGCAGAGTAAAGTTATTATTTCGAGCACTATATTTCTATAGCACTAAATATATTTGAGCTTCTATTGCACGAAAACCTGACGCAATCCACACACGCACTCACATGGTTGCGTTGCGAACAAAATCAGAAACTTCGCAAAGCTATTGACACGCCGACGCGCCTAGCAGCGCAATCGCACTGACAGAAAAAACACTTTATTTTCAGTATAGGCAATTATTGCAGGTACACACGATGGTCTAACGCACGTCTCTCTCCTATCAATGAAAGAATATTTTGCGTCAGAAGATAAAATTGAATAAAATAATAAATATAATAAATTATTTATTTACGTTCGGAACGAACAGTAATCGGGTGAAAGACTGGAAACCCAGGTTGGCAGCGAAAGGGATGATATTATCTCTTACGCTATTAAAGAACGCAGGAAGAGGTCGCGAAGATGCCTGTATAATCTATATGTATCAGCAGAGTGTTACCTTAAAGAGCGCGCTGCCAGTCTTGAGAAAAAATGTGAACCCTTTTAAAGCCATTTGCTTTTCAGCTGAGACTGCGCGAATTCAGCGTACGTGTTGACAGGCTTCAGGCTTAGGCTAGATGAAAATAGTTAGCTAGAGAAACCGTACGTTAACTAGCCATGGATATGCCGGATGTGTGAGGGGGTGGATAGATGGATGGATGGATGGATGGATGGACGGATGGATGGATGGATGAATGGATGTATGAATGGATGGATGGATGAATGGATGGATGGATGGATGGATGGATGGATGGATGGATGGATGGATGGATGGATGGATGGATGGACTGGATGGATGGATGGATGGATGGATGGATGGATGGATGGATGGGATGGATGGATGTGATGGTGGATGGATGGATGGATGGATGGCTGATGGACTGGATGGATGGATGAATGGATGGATGGATGGATGGCGATGGATGGATGGATGGATGGATGACGATTGGATGTGATGGATGGATGGAATGGATGGAAGTGGATGGATATGGATGGAATGGAGATGGATGGATCGGCATTGACTGGATGGATGTGATGGACTGGAATTGGATGGATTGGTTGGATGGATGGAGTGGATGGATTGGATTGGATAGACTGGATGGATGGATGGACGTGGAATGGATGGGATGGATTGGAGGATGGGATGGATGGTGGATGGATGGATGGATGGAATGGATGACATGGATGGATGATTGGATGGAGTGGATGGATGGGCATGGATGGCTGGCTGGATGGGGATGCGTACATCTGGATGGATGGATGATGGATAGGATGATGGATGGGGATTGGATGGAATTGGATGGATGATGGATCGATGGAGGACTGGAGTGGAGAGATGGTGAATGGATAGATGGACTGGAGATGGGCTTGAAAAGATAAGACTGAATGAATGAAATGGATGAATGGATGAATGGATGGATGGATGGATGAATGGATGGAATGGATGGAGATGGATGGATTGGATGGATAGGAGTGTGCAACTGGATAGGATGATTGGATGGATGGATGGCATGGAATGGATGGATGGATGCGATTGGATGGATGGATGGATGGATGGAGTAGATGGTATGCGATGAGTGGGATGGAGGATGGATGGATGGATGGATGGATGGATGGGATTGGATGGATGGATGATGGTTGGATGGATGGAGGATGGATGGATGGATGGACTGGAGTGGATGGATGGATGGATGGTGGATGGATGAATGGTGGATGAATGGATGGTGGATGGATGAATGAATGAATGAATGAATGGATGGATGGATGGATGGATGGATGGCTGAATAAATGGATGAATGGATGGACGCATGGATGGATGGGTGGGTGGATGAATGGATGATTGGATGTATCCTAAAGATAACAGGGGCGTGAGGTTTATAGTATTTATAGCATGTATGTACGTGCCTGTATGTACGTGCATGTATGTACATACATGCCTGTATGCTCTACCTATACCCACTCTCGTGCTGCAAGGTGCAGCTCGTTTAAGACACGGGATGACAAGGGGCAACCGTCGACGTGCGTCAATAAGGCAATAGCCGGCTTGCTGCGGGGAAAACTGGCGTCATGACCAAACGTTGTCAGCACTCACGCCAGCGGACAACAAACTAACCAACGACGTTTCGATCGATGCGTTCTGTCAAACAGGTGAGATAAGCGGATGATTACGGAGCAGCTTGCTCGAACGGAAGCTATCTTGAAACCCCACATGGCGAAATCGATTTCGGCCGTCGTGCGCTTCTTCTGGCTGCTGGACCCCAAACACCTAGGCTTGGCCTCTCTATGTACTGGCTGCTGCTGCTGCGCTGCGCTGCTGGCTACTAACTAGCTAACTACTGCTGCTGCTGGGTGGTGGTGGTGTAGGTGGTGCTGTCGCTCCTCACTCTCTGTCGCTGCTACTACTACTACTCACTACTACTACTACTACTACTACTATCACTACTAGCTATACGTGCTACTACTACTTACTACTGATACTGACTCGCTGCATGCTGCTGCCTGCGCTACTACTGCTGCTGCTGCTGGCTGCTGCTAACTGGCTGTTTGCTATGCTATTCTGCTGCGGCTGCTGCTATACTACTGCTGGGGCTGCTGCTGCTGCTACTAGCTACTATGAACTGACTCACTACTACTCATACTACTACTACTACTACTAGACTACTGCTGCTGGTGCTGCTGCTATACTACTACTGCTGTGCTGCTGGCTGGCTGCTCGCTGTGTTGTTACTCACTGCTGTTGCTACTGCTAGTTGCCTATCGCTGCTGTGCTGCTGCGGCTTGCTGCTGGGCTACTGACTGATCGCTTGCTGCTAACTGACTCCTACTACTACTACTATAACTACTACTACTACTAGCTACTACTACTAATAATAATAATAATAATAATAATAATAATAACAATAATAAATAATTCTACTGTTCCATCTACTACTAATGTTTTTGCTGTTGGTGTTCTTGTAGCTGCTGCTGTTTCTGCTGCTGCTGCTGTTTCTGCTGCTGCTGCTGCCGATGACGATGATGATGATGATGATGATGATAATAATAATAATAATAATGATCATGATGATGATGATGATAATAATAATAATAATAATGATCATGATCATGACGATGATGATAAAGGTGCAGAGTTAACCGGGAGTAGCCCAACTATGTGCAAGCAGGCTTAAGTTATAGGTGAGTGTGGGTAAGGAAAGAGTAGGGAAGTGATGAAGAGACAGGGGGAAAGAATGGGAGTGTAACAGTATAGCTATAACGTCCGTTACGAAGGCAATTCGCTGCTAACTTAGTTGCGCCTAAACCGCATCAACTGTCATCTACTGAATGCTAAAGCAAACGAAGAGGAATTCACGCGAAATCCTATTTTCGGAATTAGACCACTAGCTGTGTATGCTCAGCTCGTAGGTGGACATACACCGTCCTCAGCCATCTAATCTCTCACGGGAAATGACGTGTCAGAAATGTAAAGGTTACAACGCTACTAATCAGCAGGCAAAGGTTTGCAGTTAGATCGGTGCGATTCCCGTGAGGCGACCGAGGCTGAAGGCGAAATTAGATTCACTCGGGATTGTGAGCAAACTCCTCGTGGTGCGCTTCACAATAAGGTATCACTTGCTCGTTATCCCACAGGCCTACACCATGTATAGCAGCTTCCTATACATTATATATATATATATATA
>NW_014577260.1:22879-24914 GCF_000485595.1 Priapulus caudatus | reverse complement strand
CACACATGCACACACACGCACGCACGCACACACGCGCACGTGCACACGCGCTGAACCAAGTACACGCACACACACGCACGCACGCACACACGCGCATGTGCACACGCGCTGAGCCAAGTACACGCACAACCACGAACGCACGCACACCCGCACGCGCGCACACACACATACACGCACATATACTCACATTAAAACTGCTCACGTGCAGAGGGCGTACGTTGTAAAGCCCAATGAGCTTGTGATTAATAATTTATATAGGCCTAACATGATTATGGCATCAGTTACACTGTGAACCATCGATGGCCTATACCATGGTCGAGCTTATAGCATTCAAAACAATTCAAACGCAATGTCTCTGTAAAAGCGGAGCCAGAGCAGCATGCATACAGAAGGGGGAAGAAAGGGAGGGAAACACTGTGGTATCGCCTAGTATAACCAATGTCGGTTGACAGCAGAAGTTGAGGCCAACAGTTCTTGAAGTATCGCCCCATATTCATATGCCAACATCGTTATAGTTACGCCCCTGTCGTTGAACGCGAGGAAATATTATCGCAAGTGATTGCCCAACGGCAATGCACCTGCGCCGTAGGAGTTTGCCGCGCGTAGACCAACTCTGTTTTGTGTTGCCACCCTGACCAGATGGAGAAGCCTGAGAGTCTTGATACATAA
Organism: Priapulus caudatus; assembly: GCF_000485595.1. Lineage (NCBI taxonomy): Eukaryota > Metazoa > Priapulida > Priapulimorpha > Priapulimorphida > Priapulidae > Priapulus > Priapulus caudatus. Next base: position 24,245 of record NW_014577260.1, on the reverse strand, counting down.
TATTATGATGACTCAATAGATATCATAAAGAAATAAGCCAGCGATAGCCTAGGTTTACGTCAGGTTCAACAGGACAACGGGCCACGCCGAATAGGCGAGGCCATGACAAATGGCAACACCGATTTTCCAGGATCTTCCAGGATCTTCCAGGATCTTCCAGGATCTTACAGGACGCGACGAGCTCATCCAGAGACCCGACCTCAGAAGGTATAGTGCTAATCTATAAAAGTATGTAATTTGTAAGAAAATGAAGAAGAAGAAAAAGAAGAAGAAGAAGAAGATGAAGAAGAAGAAGAAGAAGAAGAAGAAGAAGAAGAAGAAGAAGAAGGAGAAGAAGGAGTCAATAGACTGTGCTCCCATAGAATCGATAATCCTATATGAGTTAGACTGACTCAAGCTGAATTTTCGACCTTTAAACCATGCATCTGCTTTACGTAATCTGCATGAATTCAATAATTCAACGAGTCTACTAAGATTTACGACCCTTTCTCGCGGGAGACGCTGTGCTGTGCATAGCACATCAGCTTAGATAAACTACTATTACATCGTTTGCATCGTAATCTGCTCAAACTCCGGCAAAAAGTAGTTAGAGTAGTAGTACCACGTACGGTTTCTGTTGCACAGTCAACACAAGCGCAATAATTCCATTAGTTCCCGATCATTATAACCAGTTATTCGAATTCGCACACTTTCACAGAGCCGGGATTTCTCGTAACGAGGAACGGTAGATGTGTGGTCAAATAGCCATTAAACTGCTCTTCACTGATGAATTAGTTGGGTTGATTAATTATGCATTTACGCTTGTGAATTTCCAGCACGATTGACTGCTCATGGTGCACGACAAAATTAGGAGGGAAAAAAACCAAGATAATCAGTTGAAAACCCTTTCCAGAATCCAGAATTTTGTCGAAGTTTTAATTCAACTAAAAAAAAAACTCGAAAACTTCGTAAAATAACTACCGCATTAACGGGAAATCATGCCGGAGTGGATACGCCAGCGATTAAAATCACATGTAGGCGATGGAAACATTCATCTACAAACTTAAACTAGCGAGACGAACGCGAACAGAAGCTGACGGAGGGTAGTGGGCTGAGAGGGGAATCGACGTTGGTAATTTTCGGAAACTGATTAAAACTCTCAATCTCTGAAGCTGTCATGACTGGCGAGTTTCGGATATATTCCACTAACGATGGAGTGTCTTCTGGCGAATCGAGCGAGGGCGTCGTCTATTGCTATTACTACTCTAGTACTAGTACTTGCTAATACTAGCACTCTACTACTAGTACTTGCTAATACTAACACTCTACACATAGATAGATAGATAGATAGATAGATAGATAGATAGATAGATAGATAGATAGATAG
>NW_014577260.1:13435-20896 GCF_000485595.1 Priapulus caudatus | reverse complement strand
CTAATCACTAATATATATATATATATAGATATATATATATATATATAGATAGATAGATAAAATCCCGTAATTGTGTTGCAATTTCGTAAAAATGGGGTTTGTTTGTTTTTATTTCGTCAAATATCTACAGGTATACATTCACACAAATGAAGCATTGTCATCTGTCTAACCCTCGTTACCTATGCAGGTCACTGCAAGGCTTGTACAGTCTAGCGTAGCAGTGGCAAGATATAGAAGTGATAATAACAGTATTGTCATAATATCATGACAATATATATATGTCATAATATGTCATAATATTATAGAGTCTATATTATGATACTCCTAATAATAAATCTACCAAGATCAAAATGACCATCTAACCTGGAATCACTTAGTCGCATCGGTCCACCAAGTTCGCCAATGTGAATCTCTTGTTTAGTAATTTCGGTTAAGAATTTAGTTTTGTTAAGTATAATAGAGACACATTTATTCATAAAATATATATTTTTCACGTTACCTATATACAATACTAAGATTTATGAACGATAACGTCGTTTTATTGCTATAAAATAGAAAGAAATGAATTATCGGTCAAACTATATACGACATCACTGTTAATGATTTACGCAATGAACCACTGTCATCATTCCCACCGTTTGACATGTTCAATACAGGGTAAACTAACCGCCATACAGACCATATATTACCTTCATAACGATGTAGCCTACCCATGGGTGAATCTACGAAGATGCAATGGAGATACAGGGAAGACTATCATGTCACATAGTCAGCATATTATGCATGCCAGTGTGTAGTTACGGTGTATAAGGAGTCATATAGTCAGCCGATAGTACATGTCAGTGTGTAGTTACAGTGTATAAGGAGTCATATAATCAACCTATAGTACATGCCAGTGTGTAGTAGTTATAGTGTATAGGGAGTCATATAGTCAGCCTATAGTACATGACAGTGTGTAGTAGTAGCAGTATATATAAGTTATAATGTATTATTAGCTCTTATATGTATCTATAGGGTCACACGCACACGCACACACGCTCTCTCTCTCTCTCTCTCTCTCTCTCTCTCTCTCTCTCTCTCTCTCTCTCTCTCTCTCTTACCCATGAGGTACGAATACAAAATGCTAAGATGTAAAAACGGCTGCAGCTCATGCGGCAACGTAATTAAACCAGATCTCATTTTGCATTAAAAAAAACAGTGAACACTTTAATAAATAATAGTTCCATCTTGATCACTCTATCCGTATAGCGAATGGCGAAATTCCTGTAAAATTGTCAATGACAGATATGTGCGCGGTTATTTAGAACTGATATAGGAGACGTCGTTAATGGCGACCATGGGTAATTACCGTCAGAGTTTTGGCAAGAAATCATTACAAATAGAAACGCATCGTCTTCCTGTTGTATTTAAATCACAAAATGAATATTGAAAAATTAATACTGCGACAAGACACTGAATAATAAACGACCGGGAGCCTCGGCTAGCTGGGGCGGCGCAGAAGTAAATTTGCATAAACCCAGTACGGGCGCCGTCAAAATATTAATATTTTTTAATCGATTAATTCAAATTAACATTGTTACGCACCACAACATTGTTACGCACCACATATATTATTATATTTGGGCAGCACATGCTCTGCCGACTCCTTCGATAGTCAGTTGATTGTATTTGGGTCTAGGTTATCACGGCATTAAATAACACGAGTATAAAATTATTTAAACATTTTAATGATGATTCTTGTTTAGTTACAATCACTTCAATAAATTGCAACAACATATATATTGTCTTTTTTGCTCATTGCCAAAATGTTATATCATCACGCCATGAATCACGCCCGCCTATGAATCTCCAAGTTAACCTGTCTAACATAGGAGTATCGAATAGCATATTAATATATATAAATAGTATAGAAGATTACTGGCTTAGAGACCACATATGTATGACCTTCATAGCAGTGTAGCTTATCCATGGATGAATCACGCACTATCGCAACGCATGAGATTTAGATTTATCGATTACAAATTAATTTTAGATTCATAGATTATTTAGTTTTAATTGCTTTAGATTGATTTATTGTCAATACGAGTGATTTTAGCTGCGTCAATCAAACGCCCTGGGACCACATTAGGTAAAACTGAACGTTCGAGGCGCGTAATTAAGAATTTCACGAAAAGATACATTTACATTTGTGTATCGCTGTACGTTTATAGTGACTCTCTAACAGGACCAAACAATGGTAAGAATACTTCGCTGGACCCTCTGATCGGCAGCTATAAACTAAAACTAAAACAGCCTTAACTCGCGTATCGCGAGGGTACCCACTCTCAGTATAGATGATGCCAGCATCTATCGGCTGCATATCATTGCAGATTGAACGGCCACTGCACGTCGCGTGTTTATAGTATGCACGAAAGCTTTCCTTAATTACGAGATCCGGACAAATCCGAGGCATGTTTAGCGAACGCATGCGAGATTAAATGAGGCCGAAAAGACCCGCGGGCGTGCGTGTGTGAACGCCGCGACGGTTTATTAATCTAAGCTCACGTGCATGTCCTTTTTTATTCGTCAGATTACTTTTAGATAATTAGCCAAGGCTCCCCTCTTCCATGGTTAGACGGCGATGACTACGATGAGAGATGATTCACTGCAACAGATGCAATGGCCAACAAACATGCGATTTTGATACAAAATGCATATATATATATATACAGTTACTATATCTTAGAAACACTATACGTTCTAAAAATCCACCAATTTTTTTTATCTACAGGCAATGTATTAATGTTAATAGTATGCATTGCTAATCACTAATATATATATATATATATGTATATATATATATATATATATATATATAGAATGAGGATAGTATTATAGATAGATTAGATAGATAGATAAAATCCGGTAATTGTGTTGCAATTTCGTAAAAATGGGGTTTTGTTTGTTTTTATTTCGTCACAAATATCTCACAAGGTATAACATTCAGCTACCAAATGAAGTCATTGTCATGCTGTCTTAAACCCTCCGTTACTATAGCAGGTCACTGCAAGGACTTGTACACCAGTCTAGCTGTAGAGTGGCAAGATATATAGAAGTGATAAAACAGTATTGTCATAATATCATGACCAATATAATATATGTCATAGATAATTGTCGATAAATATTTAATAGAGTCCTATATTTCAGGATACCTCCTAAATAATAAACTACCAAGATCAAAATGACCACTCTAAACATGAATGCACTTAGTCGCATCGGTCCACCACGAGTCCGCGCAATGTGAATCTCTTGTTTAGTATATATCGGTATAAGAATAATATTCAGTTTATGTATTAAGTATAATAGAGACCACATTTACTTCATAAAATATTATTTTTTCACGTTACGTATCATAGCAAATACTAAGATTTTATGAACGATAACGTCGCGTTTTATGCTATGAAAATAGAAAGAAATGATTCTCGGTCCGAACTATAATATCGACATCAACTGTGTAATGATTTAAACGCATATGAACCAGCTGTCATCATTCCCACGCTCCGAATATGCCGTTTGACACTGTTTCAATAGCAGGGTAAACTAACCGCCATACGGACACTATATTAGCCTTCATAAGCGGTGTAGCCTACCAATGGGTAAATCGAAAGAAAGGTGCAATGGAGATACAGGGAAGCACAACCATGTCAATAGTCAGATATTATGCATGCCAGTGTGTTAGTTTACGGTGTATAAGGAGGTCATACATAGTCAGGCCGATAGTACATGTGCAGTGTGTAGTTACAGGTGTATAGAGGGAGTCATATAATCAACGCTTATAGTACATGCCATGTGTAGTAGTTTATAGTGTATAGGGAGTCATATAGTCAGCACATATAGACAGTGTGTAGTAGTAGCAGTATATATGAAGTTATCAAACGTATTTAGGTGTGCTAGCTTCTTATATGTAATGAATCTATAGGGGTCCACAGCGCACACCACAGCACGCTCTCGTCTCTCTCTCTCTCTCTCTCTCTCTCTCTCTCGTCTTTCTCTCTGCTCTCCTTCGTTGCTTGCTCTCTTGCTTTCTCTCTCGATCGCACCGTACAGCGACCCACGGCGGGCGCCGCACAGGCGGAGCAAAGGCATCAACAAACAATCCGCACACAGTGGGTCCATCGCACGCGACAACGCCGGGTCAAACACACACACACACACGAGCCCGCACACCAACGACACACAACCACACAGCACCACACACACCCACACGCACACAAACACACACACACGCCATCGGCGCGCGCCCACCCGACGCACAGCACACAAACCAACACACACACACAGCAGCACATCACACACAAACTCTCTCTCTCTCTCATCTCTCTCTCTCTCTCTCTCTCTCTCGTCACGACACACCACACACATTCGCCCACAGCACCAGCCCACAGCACACACCCCATCGCCACACACACACACAACTCCGACGAACACACGACACTCACACACACCGACATAATATTACTGTATATATATATATATATTAAATATATATATATATATATATATAATTATATCAGTATAATTATATTCTATGTTGTTTGCCGTGTTGTGTTATCCCCCTAACGTGTAGTTTTGGCTGAGCGCCACACTGGCTTCTCATTACTACTAACGCGAGCACGTGTATAGCGCAGATATGGCTGCCTTGCTCCGCGCTATTAAATATTAAACGTTCGCGTCGTATTAATCATAGTAACAATGCATGTACCCGACCATGAACGATAACATTGTAACGAGTAACGTGAATGTAACACATTGCAATGGCCATGTCAGCAAATTTTTGTTTAAATCAATGCATACGAATACAAGCGAATTATCGCTGCGCGCACGGGCGTTCAACCAATGCTATGGCTGCTCGTGTGCCGCGCGCGCACGAAAGTGCAGATATTGCACGTAAGGTATAAGAAACCCTGAACGCAGCAGAGGCAGAGATTGTCTAGAATGCATGAAGCTATTCACACTCTACGCTCGTTTTTCATGAACTTTCACTGAGCTGCAATTCGAAGCTGCACTGCCAAATTCAATGAAGGCTCTAACGCGTGTGTGATGGCGATGAAGTACTTCAAATCGGTAAAGGGTCAGCGTAGGAGCCACACGACATGCTCATCGAATTCAAGATTTATGCGACGCATTTGTTAGTTATCACGATGTGGCCGTATAGATGAGATGCATGCACACGCGTTCACGCACAGACGTGTATGAACACAAATTTCTGCTCTCTCTCTCTCTCTCTCTGCAGTCTCTCTCCTCTCTCTTCTTTATATATAATATATATATATATAGGTAGAGAAAGGTTCTTAGGTTGCAACTTAATATATATATATATATATAATATAATATAATATAATATAATATAATATATATATATAGTGTAGATTATTTGATCTGGTTGACTGTCACAAAAGATGTTCCAAGAGCGTCACATTTAGCACAAACGAGCCTCGTGAAGTGATGAATGTAATTCGCAAATATCGTCATAAAAATGTAAAAAAGTACTTTGAATTAGCGGTATATTCTAATCTACGCAGGGGTAGTTGTTTTGTGCAACAATAAAATCAGCCATTTTTAGAAAATACCTTTTAATAATAAACTAGTATTACGAAAATAATAACCGCTTATTATATTAGCCAAATTATCAGAATTTTGGCTTAATTACGTATTATATTACATCCCTAAGAAAGCGACGGCCAGATTTATACGCGTGGAAATCGAGTCACACGGAGCCACTCTTTAAGCGCAAAAGCGTTTTGTCGATGTGATGTAAACATTGGAACGCGAGATCTGAACAATGAAGCTTTTGTGTTGGATCTATCCGATCAAAAATATTTTTATGCACAGAATGCTTACAGGGAACACTACGTCGAGTAGTGAGTGCATTGTGGATTTCAGGGGAAAGCAACTACGATCTATGTGGTAGCAGACCGGATATTTTCTGAGGGTACGACACTTTGGGTTTGTGTAGTTACCAACTTATATTTCGTTGTATAACCTGCCGTATCATTGATCAAATATGGTTAGTAAACTCCCTCAAATTCAGGGGATTTCAGGGGAAAGAAACTACGAGCTATGTGGTATCAGACCGGATATTTTCTGTGGATACGACACTTTGGGGTTGTGTAGTTACCAACGTATATTTCGTTGTATAACCTGCCGTATCATTGATCAAATATGGTTATATCATCTCTATTAGTAATTTTGCTCAAATAAAAAAAATGCATCGACGAGACGATTAGGGCAAGATGCTGAGAGCTCTCTATAATGTATCAATACGACAGACACGTTCAAACAAACACGCTGCTTGAGCATGAAGAAGGGCGCTCGTGCGTGCGAGTGCGTGCTGACGCGTGCGTGCGTATGGGTGCTGACGCGTGCGTGCGTATGCGTGCTAACGCGTGCGTGTGACCGCGCATGCGTAAGAGTGTTTGCGGTGTCTTTCTCGCGTGCCTCCGCATGTTCGCGTGCCATGAAACAGCGAGCGATTGCTTAACATTTTTGGGGGAAATTTGCGTCGGATGCAGGCAATTACCTTGCCAAGGATCGTTGACGTCGCGAAGTGGCAGGCCGCGTGAGCGCCACGAAAGACGCCGACAAAATAACGTGCGATTCTTTATTCGGGATTAATTTTAGCACGTCAGTAAACTTCCATTAAATAACGCAATTAGCACGCGCTATTGACGGAGCATCGCAATCTGAAACACCAGCATTAAAACCCGGAATTTTTGCCTCGCAGCGAGTACCACAAACAAAAGGAGTTTAGTGTTGCTGCCAAAGTAATTATTTGTATGAAATCCGCTACAATTTAATTATCAGACACAGTCGGAGAGGCCGACTGATGGCGAACGAGCCCATGAGCTGCCACTTCACTATAGACTTTCAGGAAGACGACGGCGCCGCTGAATTGCTATGAGCACGAATATTCGCATTTATTAACACTGCAAAAAATATCAACACGCGTTGTAGAAGAACAATTTGTTGAAATCATCGATCCGTTCGACTATCAATCCATCTATCGACCCATTCATTCACATATCTATCTATTTATTCATTCGTCCATCAATCCATCCATCCATCCATCCATCCATCCATCCATCCATCCATCCATCCATCCATCCATCCATCCAAACACACAGAAATATCACATCCACCGGCATCCCATCCTCCATCCATTGCCATCCATCCATACCTATCCATCATCCGATGCCATCCATCATACATGCCATTTCGCATCATCCTCCATCCATCATCCATCCCATCCATCATCCATCATGCCATTCGCATCCATCATCCATCCATCCATACATCCATAGCCATCCATTTCCATCCTCATCGCATCCTCGCATCATTCATCATCCATCCTCCTCTCATCCATCCATCCATCCATCCATCCATGCAATACGCATCAATCCATCCATACTCATCCATGCCATC
>NW_014577260.1:6864-11864 GCF_000485595.1 Priapulus caudatus | reverse complement strand
TCATTTTGATTTCTCCCTCTACTTGTTCGCTTTCCACTTCCTTCCCCCTCACTCCTCCTCCCTCATTCCATTCACAAAGGCCAACTAGCCGCTTCGCCGCAGATTATTGCTGGTTAAGAAAAGACGTGCTTATAGCGTTTTCACACTTTTTTCCCAAACGCCGTAAACCGAATGCTCCAGTCTACCACTGCATTCTCTCTCTCACACATGCCCCATAAAATATGTTACTGAAAGGCGGGGGAAGGGCGCACGCAGGAGGTCTTTTCAGTCTACAGCTTACATATATAATCGACCGTCGAAGCGGCAGGTAGTAAATACTCGACTGCACGGTAATGGGCATCTGGACACATCGTTCCCCTACTATATATTTCGCCACGTGGCCAGAATAAAGACGCCAATCACGCGTTTCATTTCTGCTTGCGATATATTTTTTTGGCATTTCTTTTACCGCCTGGGATTCGACGAAAGTAAACCGTAATTAACTAATAAACCCGCTAACCGTGAGCGATTACACCCGCGTGCGAGAAATTTATAGATGATAATAACGCGCGATTCGTTAATTAACTATCTGAGCTTTGGGGACATGGTGGTTGAGCCCACGCCCGACTAAACCTCAGCAGGGAACCTGCGAAATACTACCATCCCGCAAATGCGTAGAAAAACGCCTAGTTTAATGCGTTAGTAGTAATGCGCCTAGTTAGTAGTGATGCGCCTAGTTAGTAGTGATGCGCCTAGTTAGTAGTAATGCGCCTAGTTAGTAGTGATGCGCCTAGTTAGTAGTGATGCGCCTAGTTAGTAGTGATGCGCCTAGTTAGTAGTAATGCGCCTAGTTAGTAGTGATGCGTTAGTTAGGCGTAGTTGCTCATACTATCCAAACTGTGAATTAATAAAGGTAAGCCTAACCCTGACTCTGACTTTGGCCCTGAAACTTTTCTTAATATAACAATAACCCTAAACTTCACCCAAGCCGAGCACTAACCATAATACTGACTCTTATCGAAATTCCAATCCCGATCCTAACCCTTCCCATAATCCTTACCATAACCCTAATCCTAATCCTTACCATAAACCATACCATAACCCTAATCCTAATCCTTACCATAAACCATACCATAACCATAATTAAGCATATACCCTGAGCCTAACCCTAACCCTAACCCTATAACCTTGATCATTTTCCTAATCATATGTCTGATTCTAACTCTAACTCATACTGTAAATGTGCCTCTAAATACCGCGCCTGTCTAGGTATAAATTCTAGCCCTACGCTTAGGTCTTATCCCACCCCAACCCTAAGTTTACCTCTTAGGTATCCCTAAAATTAGCTAACTAACTTTAACTCTAATCTGTTCCCTAACCGTAATCCAAACCTAACCCAAACCTTAACCCTAACCATAACAGTAAACGTAGCTATATACCTAAGCATAATCCTTACACTCTAACTATAGTATGAGCTAATCTCAACCTTAAGCAAAACTGGACCCTAGTCCCAACTATAACCCCCCAATACCAACTCTAACAATATCTCAAACTCTAACCCATTAAAACGATAACTTCGAAACCATTGTTCTCTAACTCAAAACTATTGGTACTGATATATAACCCCAGTCACCTATACAGAAGCGTACGAACAGCCGTACGTGTGTTTAACAAGCACGTACGACGTACTCAAGCGCATATGAAACATTTATCAATATACGTACATTTTAGTAAGACCCAGAGCTCATGGAGCTAGAAGTGCTTTTGCCCTCCAGTTCACGTCTCTAGAGTCAATCGTAAATGATATTTGCATTACGCATATGATCGACGGATGTAGTAGTAGTCTGTCACGTTGTTCCACCGAGTAATATCGTATCGTAACCGGCATTTTGCAAGCAGAGGCCCGCGCGTATATGGGCGATATGGTATATAACCAACATATTCCCTAATACATGACATCTGATTATGATCGCATTTCTCTGCTAATGTATGTGCAGTAATGGCGCGGCCCCGGCCCCGGTCTCGCGACCCATAAACGTTGTCATCATTTATTAAATAAAATCGTCCGAAATGTATATGTGCAGCTTTGCAGTGATGCGATGATGCAACACAATAATGGCAATCATATTTCGGGAACGCATCCTGAACAGGAATAAAGCCTGCGCAAATTAACAGAGGGACCGCTACCGCTGCTGCTGCCAGCCTAATGGACATGCACGCGCATCCCCCGGCAAACTCACCATTCACGCTCGATTCACCCAACGGAGGAAGAAAAAAGTGGGGGCCTTTCATAGCATTATGGTGCTGGTGCTCACCCTCCGCTGCAACATGTTCTGCTTGCATCTATGACAAATACGACATGCGCATATACGCTCTCCTATGACACTATTTGTCATAGGAATATTCTTCCTATGACAAATATTGGCGAGTCAAATTCGTTCCGCTTTACAGCTGAAATTCACTGCTTGCGTTCATAATAGCGCTCTATAGACTCCTATGATGCGCACAACACATACAACAATATTTGTCATAGGAAGAATCTTCCTATGACAAATAGTGTCATAGGAGAGCGTATATGCATATGTCGTATTTGTCATAGATGCTAGCAGAACAGGCTGACTCTCCTTACAGGCGTCCATGCCGACCCTTCATTTTATGTGAAACCGCGTTGCGCTGCTATAGTCGTGCTGATAGGGGTTATGTCTCCCTGCGTACTGTCGGACACTGCGGTTGCTGTTGTTAATAACAACAATCAATAATATCAACAATCAACAATCAATAAACAATAATGTCAGCAACAATAACAGCAGTTAGTAGCAACATTAGTAGCAGCAACAACAACAGCAGTTAGTAGCAACATTAGTAGCAGCAACAACAACAGCAGTTAGTAGCAACATTAGTAGCAGCAACAACAACAGCAGTCGCAGTATTCGGCGGTAACCAGGGAGACATAGACCTTATGAGCTATAGTCGTCTATGCATTTCGAATTTTGTCGTGAATGGTAATAACGAGCCATAAAATCTGCCGACGATTAAATATTTAGCGGTTATTAAGGGTCGCGTGGTATGATGATATGACACCGCTAGCGGCTGTCGTAAATCTATCAGTGCCGCATGCAGACCAATCCATCGTCGTGCAATTTTTCCCCGTTCTGTTTCTTTGTTGTTTATAGAAACCTGGCAACGAACGCAGTATGCACGCTTGCTTGCATATACAAGCAGGACGAAGGTACACGCACGAACGCACGCACGCGCGCGCACGCACACCCTCGTTGTTAATTTTTCCCTTTCTGTTATTTGTTGTTTATAGAAACCTGGCAACGAACGCAGTATGCACGCTTGCTTGCATACGACCAGCAGGGCGGGGTGCACGCACGCACGCACGCACCCACGGCCGCGCACGCACGCACGCACGCGCGCACGCCGACGCTGGCATCTGCCTCTCCTGCGGCGCATTAAATTATTTATGATCGCGAGGCGCCGGTTGTTAACAAGAGATTAAACTCAAAGGACGGAGACGAACGTGTAAAAAGCGTTTGATGACGCGAGCAGAGTTTACGGAGAACAACAAACGCGTATTAATTAGCGATATCTGTTTGATCCCGAGAGAAGCGATGCGCGCGGTAGCTTCGCTGTCAGATCAGAAGATATCTATATGAGAGGATAAAGATATCATATATATCAAGAGTTTATAATAGAGAAGAGTATGACACCGTTTTAACAGCGTTTTGCATAGTTTTCAACTTGTAAATATTCTATGTGAATAAATATATTCAAACTTTATCTTGTTTTCGTCTATGATTCTCCCTTTAGGTCATATGACACCACCAATTTACCTGAAAATCGTATGTGTTCTTCAAAAAAGTTCTTTGAATACGACACGGTTTCACACAGTTTTCCCAAATAATCGCATGTATTCGGCGCAAGTTCATTATCGGATTAGTGTTCTATTGTCTATGACGGAACGCTGGGGGCTGTTGGAGATATTAGGCATCGAATTGTATTCAGCGTGTAGCGTTTCCAGCGTGCTAGAAATAAATGTGTGCTCACGGCGAGCTAGCAGCTGATTTTAGCTGTGTTGCCATCGTGTTCCTGATGATAAGGAAGCGAAACAAGTGCTGTTACTGTGGTTACCTAATATCCCCAACAGCCCCCAGCGTCCCGTAGTTACAACCTGGTGCTGCCGCCGCATTATCAACATGCGCCGAATACATGCGATCATTTGGGAAAACTGTGTGAAACCGTGTCGTATTAAAAGAACTTTTTTAAAGAACACATGCGATTTTCAGATAAATTGGTGGTGTCATATGATTAAGGGAGAATCATAGACGAAAACAAGGCATCTATCTATCTATCTATTTCTATCTATCTACTCTATCTATCTACTCTATCTAATCTATCTATCTTATCTAATCTATCTACTCTATCTATCATCTATGCTATCTATCTATCTATCTTATTTTTCTTCATTCTCTTCTCGCTGTCCCTTTCTTCCTACTCTCTCGCTCTCTCTCTCTCTCTCCCTCTCTCTCTCTCTATATATTATCCCTCTCTTGCTGACAGCCAAAGCGGGGTTTCGCGCTCCCTGCGCGTCTCGCGCCTGCCGATCACACAGACATGCCTATTAATCCGCGGTTTGTTGTTCTCCATGAAACTCTTGATGCTCTCTCTCTCTCTATCTCTCTCTCTCTTTTCATCTCCTCGCTCTCTTCTCTACTCTCTGCGGCTCTCTGCCTCTCTGCTCTCTCTCTCTCTCTACTCGCTTCTCTCCTCTCTCTCTCTTTCGTCCCTTCTCCCTCTCTCTCTCTCTCCTTTCTCGCTCTTCTCTCCTTTCTCTCTCTCTCTCTTTTTGCTCTCTCTCTCTTCTCTCTCCTCCTCTCTCGGCTCTCTCCTCTCTCCTTTCTTCTTATCTATCTCTCATACTATCTATCTACCTACTATAATCAATCTTATCTATCTATCTATCTACTCTATCTATCATATCTATCTATCTATCTATTCTACTCTGGTATCTATCGCTA
>NW_014577260.1:0-861 GCF_000485595.1 Priapulus caudatus | reverse complement strand
TAGATAGATAGATAGATAGAAGAGAGAGAGAGAGAGACAGAGGCAGAAACAGAGAGAGAGAGCGCGCGCAAGAGAGAGAACGGGAGAGAGAGAGAGAGAGAGAGAGACGCGGCCAACCTATTGATGTCAGTAACTGTATCTATCTATTTATCTTGATCTTCCTCGCTCTCTCTTCCTATATATCTATCCCTCTCTTCTGACAGCGAGGGGGTTTCGCTCCCCGCGCATCGCGCCTGCCGATCACACAGACATTGCTAATTAATCCGCGTTTGTTGTTCTCCATAAACCCTGCTCTCGCTCGCTCTCTCTCTCTCTCGTTTTCTCTCTCGCTTTCGCTTTCTCTCTCTCTCTCTCTCTCTCCTCTCTTTCTCTCTCTCTCTCTCTTTCTCTCCTCTCTCAATCTCTCTCTCTCTCTGCCCAATCTCTCCGTAGACCTCTCCTCTCTTCTCTCTCTCTCGCTCTTTTGCTCTCTTCTCTCTCTCTCTCTCTCTCTCGTCTCTATCTATCTATCTATCTATCTTATCTACCTATCCGTATAAATCTAATGCTATCTATTATCTATCGTATCTTCTATCGTATCTCTATCTATCTATCTATTATCTATGTATCTATCTCCTATCTATCTATCTACTTCTATCTATCTATGCTATCTATCTAATGCTATCTACTATCTATCTATCTATCTATCTATCTACTATCTATTCCTTATCTATCTATCTATCTATTATCTATCTATTCTATCTATTCTATATCTATCTATCTATCTATCTAATATCTATCTATTACTATCTATCTATCTATGCTACCTATTTATCTATTTGTCTAATCTATCTATCTAATCTTCCTCTCTTCTGCTCAGCC
>NW_014577259.1:399457-400619 GCF_000485595.1 Priapulus caudatus | reverse complement strand
CTCATTACCTTTTTTCCCGTACCTCCATTCGAGTCTCTCTGTCTCTGTCTATTTATCTATCTATCTGTCTATTTCATCTATCTATTTTCTATCTATGCTATCCATTCATCCAGTCATCGCATCCATCCACCCATCCATCCATTCCATCGATAAATCCATCCATTCCATCCATCCATCATCCATCCATCATCCATCCATCTTATCTAGCTATCTGTCTACTTGTATCTACCTGATCTTTTCTTTCTATCTATCTATCATATCTATCTATCTATCTATCTATCTATCTATCTATCTATATAAATATAATATCACATCTATATGATCTATCCATCCATCATCCATCCATCATCCATCCATCCATCCAATCATCCATCCATCGATCCATCCAATCCAATTCCATCCATTCCATCCATCCATCCATCTATCCATCATATCCATCTATCTATCTATCTATCTATTATATATTGTCTATATATATATCTATCTATTTATTCAATGTATCTATCTATACTATCTATCTGTCTTGTCTTTATCTCCCCTTACTCTTCTCATTATTTATCTATCATATCTATCTATCTATCTATCTATCTATCGTATCTATCTATCTGTCTATCTATCTTATTTTACCTATCTATCTATTCTATCTATCTACTCTATCTATCTATCTATCTATCATATAATCTATCATCTATCTAATCTATACTCTCTATCTATCTATCTATCTATCTATCTCTGCTTCCTGGTCTGCCGCAACTCTCCAATGTTCTCAATCTTCCAATGCTCTCTATGCCTACCTTCTATATCACTGCACTGCTGGTTTCTTTTTCTCACACTCGCACTGCTGGGTTCTTTTTCATCCTCTCCCTTTCACTCTTCATGTTGTACTCTTACCCCCTCTGTCGGTCTGTGGAGAGTGGCATCTGGGTCAATCAGTTGCAGTCTGTGTTTGTTGAATTGTAACACATCTGATGAGTGAGGTAGGCTGGCTGTGTGCTGATATGCTGAGCCCGTGCTGCTGTTGGCAAGCATTCAGTGCGATCTTATATCCTCTCGGCCAGTATTACCCATGTCTACTCCCGTTGTGTTTGTGTGCGTGCGTGCGTGCGTGCGTGCGGGTGTGTGTGTGTGTGTGTGTGTGTGTGTGTGTGTGTGTGTGTGTGTG
>NW_014577259.1:397320-398536 GCF_000485595.1 Priapulus caudatus | reverse complement strand
CCTGTTGGCAAAAATTAATTAGTTTTACTAGAAATTTTGCATTAAATGGCCAGATGCCAGCGTGGTCAGAGACTGTAATTGTATTGTAACGATTGTTGATCTTTTGCCTAAAAAAATGTGAAATTGTTTAAGGAAATCCGAGGGAAAATTGAGAAGCAGAGAGAACAGGAAGCGATTGATCAGCAGCAGCAGAAGGGTTTGACCTCTAACATTTTGACAATAAAGACCACTATGACGGAGGCACAGCAGCATGTAGCTCAGAATGTTATCCAAGCTGCTGCCCTGAGTGGAAATGCGAAAAGCGAGCCACACCGCTTCACCGAGGGAGCAAGAGCGCGTTAGTAGCTGCTTTTTGTTTCAATTTTTTTCAACTAAATATAACATTTAAACTGTTATTGGGAATTTTAACTTTACCGTAGTCAAGTTTTGCATAGCCACGGTACTGCATCATTGAAAATCTACGTTTTAATTAAAATCCTGTTAAAGCGAAATTTCCTACCCACGGGATATATAATATGATTGCTAACACCTGAGTAAAATATTGTGAGTACTGTGTGCATTAAACCTCATGAATTGAGAATGTTAAATGTAATAAAATCTTAGTTTTTAGCTTATCAGACGTAGTCAGATGCAGCTTGTAGAATCGCATGAGTGTGCGTCCGTGCGTGCGTCAAATGTTGGGCACAAATCTTAACTGCTCGACGTACGGCCACGATATTCGGGACGTCGGGGGGGGGTATCGTCAAAACAAGTTGGGATGTCGAAGCTGGGGGTCAAAAGGTCAAAGGTCAAGAGGTGTAAAAGAAGACTCCTTAACTTAAGGTATAGGGAGGAAATGCAGAATTGCGGCACAAATCTAAACGGCTCGACCTATGCTCTTCATATTTGGTGTATAGTGTAATGGGCAGGAAACCCATGATCAGTGCCAAATTGGAGGTCACAGGTCAAAGGGCAGTGGGGGAAAGGTCAGTCATCAGACATTTTCTGAGGACGTGGCCTAACGGACAGAGTGAAAAACTTTTATACGCTGCTCACCTACCATTTTTATCACTCTATTGAAAGGACCATGAAATGTGCTTTCCACTGACGTGTGAAGAGTAAGTGTCTGATAACATTTTGACCCTCAAGAGGATTCCTGAACTGCCTCAATGATGTCACAGTGTTCTCATATTCATGGCACATCCATAATCTAGAAAGCCCATAAGCCTTGATAGCC
>NW_014577259.1:386198-397310 GCF_000485595.1 Priapulus caudatus | reverse complement strand
AACCCTAACCTAAATGACATTAAACCACAAACTAATATATGACCATGACCATATATATGTTATTATGACCATTAATGACATTAAAGTTGGGAACACTCCTAAAGGAGTATCACCCCGTTTACCTGCTAAAGCGAAGCTCCCGTTTATCTGCTCTAGCTAAACAATCTACAGTACAACTCTTACAGCTAAGCACTACTACGTCTACTCTAGCTAAACCCCCTTAGGTCTGCTACAGCTAAGCACTTGTATATCTGTTACAGTTTGGCACTACTGTCAGTTGCCTCTGCTATGCAGTGTATGTGCCTAGTGGTAGCAGGCGGATTTTTATTTCAAAGTCAAGCCTAGTGATTGAAACGATGAAGATTTGTTTGCAATGAATCGAATGTACGCTCCTGGTGCATCGCTTTATATTAGGTCAGGTTATAAGTAGGGCTAGCTCTCTTTATTACGTATTGCGTATAGAGTACTCGTGTACTAAGCTTACCTGATTGTTGCTCATGAGCATATAGACTTCCGATTGTTTTAACCCCTCGTGTTGATCTGTCGTTAATTAACATCCACCTGTTTATTCGCTCTCGTGTTCCCTGTGTTTTACACTGTTCGCTAGTTATAGGTTTACTAGCGCTTCGATGTGGTGCGTTCTCCCATTGTTCGTCTCATCGCTACACGTACGTTCACCTCCCGTGCTCCTCCTCTCCCCCCTGCGTTCGTCTATAACTACCAACTACTAGCAGCAGTCAAATACCGTTGCCACCACACCCTCATTGAAGCGTAAGTCATTGCCACGGTAACAGCGCTGCCAAGCAGAGATGATGGGTGGAAACACTGCACTGCCAAGGTTTGTTTGTCCTGTTCACTTCCCTATTGGAAAACCAGCTCACTCATGCAACAGGGACAACAGTGCTCGATTTATTAAAGCCCGGCAATGTAGCTCATTAATTAGGACACGGATTACGCACATTTAAGTATGTTAATATTGTTAGTTCAGTTGGTGTGCGAGTACTACCTAGACGGTGCGATAGATTTTGGGTAGAGTAACTCTAACTGAGTCCGTGCATGGCTGAGCGTGCAGGCAGTATCTCGTCATTGCAGCAGATTGTCACCGTGACGAATGACAATGTGGGTAATCTTGGAGACAGCACATAAGACACTGTAACAGGCAGTAGTCATGGAAACCGTCAGTTGTTGTCATTGTCTCACACTCTCAGGTCGTGACGAGAAATTGCAGTATTTAGCATCTTATAGTTTAATAGTACCGAGGCTGAAGCCCTGTGATGACTGAAGGTAAGGGTGTGTTGCTGTTGCCGTTAATTATTGTCTGTGTGTGTGTGTCATAAATTGTTTGTTTCAGCTGCTGCCTATAAGTAATTCTGATTGCAATCACTAGAAATCACCTATCAATTTGTTTTGTCCTGGGCATCCATCTGGGTGGCATCTTACTTGATTGTAGATTTCACGCAATATAGCTGCATTTTAATGTGACTGGAAAAAACCAGACGCCGCTAAAATGCGAGTCCTTGTCATTGAATTGCCCTGAAATGTATCTGAATCTCCGTGGCAGCAGTGTGAAGCAAGCATATTCTCAGTGAAAATTCTCTACTATATGTGTGTATCTGCCTTATCAGGAGTGAATAATAATAGATTTAGAAGAGAATCTATTATTATTTACTCCTGATAGTATGATATAGAGCCTACACGGTGTAGACGGTATCCCTCCGTGGTGACAAATGATGGCATAAGGTAAGTGCCTCCCCCCCATACTCATTACGCCTTGAGTGTTGTGATGGAACTTCTGTTATGCACGATGTCACACTGCATGTCTTACAACCGCTCGCACTCTCTTTCTATCTCACTCTATCTGTGCGCCTCTCTCTCCCTCGCACACACGCACGCACGCACGCACGCACGCACGCACGCACGCACGCAGGCACGCACAGATACACACACGCACCTACGCACACATGCACGCATACACACATGCACACACTTTCTCTTGTTTTCTCTCACCCTCTCTCTCTCTCTCGTTATCTGATGTGTATATGTGTGTACGTGTGTGCGTGTGCGTGTGCGTGTGCGTGTGCGTGTGCGTGTGCGTGTGCGTGTGCGTGTGCGTGTGCGTGTGCGTGTGCGTGTGCGTGTGCGTGTGCGTGTGCGTGTGCGTGTGCGTGTGCGTGTGCGTGTGTGCGTATGTCAGTGGCGGATCCAAGATTTCAAGGAGGGGGGTGGAAAACAGGCGGGGGGTATGGGGGCCCTACCCCAGAAAATTTTGAAAATGTAGATGGCAGGAAATGGTGTTTGAGGCACTTTTATGTACATTGTACAGCCTTCATTCTGAATACGACAATTCTTGCGTTTGCAGCGCGGCATTGATTGATGCACGGGGGGGGGGCATTATTGAATATGTAGGGAGGGGGTGACCACCGCTGGAATGAGGGCTACAGCCAAAACTCTTTCTTGCAATTGTGAAAAAAGCTGTAAACGGGTTGTATTAATTACAAATGCCTGTAGTAATGCCTGCTCAAGTACATAATTTAACCCATGCATCAGGTGCCGTTTTGTACAACCGCGCGACTATTATACTTGGCAATAATTAATTGGTATACCCTATATGTGTAAAAATATTGTTAGTCCAACAGAGCGGGGTGGCTAGCCACCCAATCCACCCCCCTGAATCCGCCAATGTATGTGTATGTATGTATGTGTGCATATCATCAGTGTGGCAACCATGACGTTTCTACTGTGTGTTACACAGTGTGTAGTATACATTGATGTGCAGAAAGGTCGTTATTTTCTACATGGAATGATTTTTAGCTTATCTGACATAGTCAGATGCAGCTTGTAGAATCGCATGATTGTCCGTGCGTGTGTCCGTCCGTCAACAGTTGGGCACAAATCTAAACGGCTCGACGTACGGATTCGAAAGTCGGGACGTAATCCGAAAACGAGTTGGGATGTCGAAGCTGGGGGTCAAAGGTCAAAGGTCAAGAGGTGTAAAAGAAGGAACATTCCCTCTTTAACTTAAGGTATAGGGAGGAAATGCAGAATTGCGGCACAAATCTAAACGGCTCGACCTATGCTCTTAATATTCGGTGTATAGTGTGATGGGCAGGAAACCCATCACCAGTGCGAAATTGGAGGTCACAGGTCAAAGGGCAGTGGGGAAAGGTCAGATATCAGACATCTTCTGAGGACATTGCCTAACGGACAGAGTGATAAAGATAGAAAAATACAGAAAACAGGTAAATAATAAAAAATCTGATGGGATTCGATCCAAGGACCTTTGAGCCGTAATCCTGTGCTGTAGCCGTTGAGCTATCAAGGCTTTTGGGCTTTCTAGATTATGGATGTGCCATGAATATGAGAACACTGTGACATCATTGAGGCAGTTCAGGAATCCATGTTTAACCCTCCTCTTGAGGGTCAAAAGGTTATCAGACACTTACTCTTCGCACGTCAGTGGAAAGCACATTTCCATTTAACTATTTTTTTTCCAATTAACGCAAATATTTACATGATTTATTTACAACAATTTCATAACAACATATATATATATATTTTTAATAGGGTTAGGGTTAGGGTCACAATGCACCATAAAACAGGAGTTTCATGCACGCGATTTGTATCAACCAATGGGATTTGGAAGGTATGCAGAATGCAGAAGGTTGCTGAAATGATGTGTACGCAACTGTGTATCTGCATATCTGCGCCTAACAAAGGTGTCACTCTGCACGACTTAAATGTTACGTTTATAACCATAGCAACAGACCTCAGATGAGCCCAGACGCTCTGCGGCTCTTGTATTATATTATATTACTCTTCCCCTGTATCTGCAGGAGACGTGCACCGAGTTGAGCACATTAGAGATGAGGATGATGAGCTGCTGCAGTTTGCCATCCAGCAGAGCCTCCTAGAGAACGGAAGCGAAAACGATCAGGTGACCGTCTGGGAGGCGTTGACCAACAGAAGACCATCCGATACGTCGCCGAATCAGCCGAATCGAACTGTTACGCCATCGGCCTATATCAGCTACGAAGAGCGACAGTTGCAGAGGTACAGTCTAGTGTGAATACATATTTTATGTAATATAATTTGATAGGTAATAAATCCGACAGGACATCGGGTATGGGTATAGGAGTTGACAATATATAAGATGCCACGACATATATAAGACAAGACAGTATATAATGACAGTGGGTAAAACGTTTAACACAGCTATATGTATGGACGATTTATATATGATACACCCATATATACTTATATTGATGTACAAATACATATTTGCGACCAGAAGCAAGATATTTCACATTGTGTCTAAATTAATTCTTTTATTATTGTCTTACTCCTGGTACACACGGCCCATGAATCATCTGCAGTAACACACCCAAATGTTTTCCTATGTAACGTAGCTTCATCGGGAGATGAATGCGGTGTGATGGCGAATAATGTTTCTGCATGCTTGACGCTGTTGCCAGGGCAATCGAGGGGAGGCTGCATGACACGGCGGCAGCGGCGGCAGCAGCGCCTGCAGCCATGAGCGTTCGCTCCAGTGACAGCGACCTCGTCAACATATCAAACGGAAACATGAGCGAAAACAGCGAGCCTGAGTGCAGCGATGACCAGCTGCGCATCGCCATGGCGATGTCTCAGCGCGAGGCCGACGGTGCGGCAGCGCGCCGCAAGCAGGAGCAGGCTGAGCTCGAGCGCATCATCCAGCTGTCGTTCACCGAGAAGTAACCGTGGCGACGCACGGCGGCATCCATCACCCGCGGTTACGGCAGACTTTAGCGGAGGGGCCCCGCACACGCGCGATGTTTTTCGTGGTGTCGTCGCGGCGAATCTGCTTGCGTGCGTGCGTGCGTGTGTGTGTGTTGGTGTGTTTGCAGGTGCGTGTGTGTGTTGGTGTGCGTGTGTGTGTGTGTGTGTGTGTGTGTGTGTGTGTGTGTGTGTGTGTGTGTGTGTGTGTGTGTGTGTGTATCATAGAAATAAGATAAGATAAAGCGGAAAACACACACAGAAAAATAGATATGTCAGTCAGATAAGAGATATAATACATACAGACATATGAATACAACACACATACGACACGACACACAGCAAAATAGAGAGACACACGGGACAATATCTCAAGACAGAATACAACAGAATAAGAAGACATAAAGACTATAGGTATGGTGCGGGTATGTCGATGAGATGCGAGGAGATGTGTTGCTACGAATGGTGTGATCGGCGTGCACGGGTGTGTGGACGCAGTGCTTGCTGTGGCGTGGTGGTGTGTGTGACTGTGTGCCACGGGCGATCAGCTCGCGTGTACGGACAGCGCTGATGTGATGTAGAAAGGGGTCCAGCGAGATTAGCGGACCCGGCGATGAGGACGCCCGTCATGTCAATTCACTACCGAACTCGTGTGATAGAAGCGGAGCGACGGCGCCCTGTCAAGTTTAGAAGCTGTCTGTTATTAACTGAGGGAATCGCACTAGTTTGAAGATATCGAAGTCTATAGGCACACACACACAACCACCACACACCAACCACACACACACACACACAAGCACTACTACGCAGTATGATTTTAGGGGAGTTTTTATATTTAATTATAATACAACGCCCAACTTACCCCACTAATACACCCCACAACATAAAAACAATATAAACTAAAATAGTATAGTGAAACCAACGCTGGGGTGAGGGGGCGGAGAAAATCACCAGCGTATCGTGTTTTATGTTACTATACGGTACACCTGTAAGTCTGTACGCCACGTAGTTTTACACGTTGTTGCTGCTTAGTTCTGCACCCCGGCGTTCTTGGTTCTGGTTTCTTCGTCTACTGCTTCGTCTTGCTCTTCTTTGTGCTTAATTTTGAGATATGGTAGAGCGATTCCTCGTCGTATTGTAGCGAGGGACTATATATAGGCCTGTGTCAGTGGTGACCCACCCTACGAGCCCGCCTAAACAATGATGAGTCAGCGATAGATAATGACGGATCAATCCCTATTACCTACTCCTGATATTACGTACAGTACCTTGTTGTATGTGCTCGTCGGCTACCCGTCGAGCCGTTCCTCACTGGCCAAGCCTGCCTCAGGAAGGCATGCGTGGCTTATTCACGAATGAACGTCACACGAAAGAGAGAGAAAACAGAACAAACGTCACAGGGCAGTTAGTTACGCCATAGAAAAAAAAAAAAAAGAGCGCTTTAGGTCTAGCATCAAAGAAGTACAGCACAGGAAGGTAAGTATTCAAACCCAGGTTCTTAGGCGAGTAACGTCTATAATAAGGGCGATGAAATAGTAGGAGCCAGGCAGTAACGGTAGGGAGTGAAAGAGGACGGAAGATAGAGGAGGTCGAAAGAGAAGATAGGGAATAACGATATAGAGAGAAGGGAAAAAAGATGCGACACGAGAAGAGGATAAAGGGTGTAGAGCGAGAGAGGGAGTTGGGGCGAGAGTAAGAGGCAGGTGCCAGTTAAACAAAACAACCACATACATCACACACAACAAACACAGCGCGGCGCGCACACACACCACACACGCACACAACACACACACACACACTTATGATATAATATATCACCGTATAAACTGAATATACTATGTATACTGAAGTATATATACTCAGGAACGTAGAATAATAGGGAATACTCAATGTATATAGTAGTAGCTGACGTACTTTTGAATAGGTGATAGAGTGGTATATAGCATCAGAGTAGATAGGATATACGCTAGCTAGCTAGCATAGACTAGATAGAATAGATAGGTTAAAGACATAGATAGATAGATAGATTAGGAAGACTGAGATAACCGATAGATAAGATAGACTAGACTAAGAGTAGATCAAGTATCGAGCGGAAGCCGAGGGAGGCGAGAGAGAGGCACTGCAGATGGGGAGAGAGAGAAAAGAGAGAGTAAGAAGAGGAGGAGGGGAAGAGAGCGAAGAGAAGAAAGACTGAGAGAGAGAGTAAAGAGAGAGAGCAAAGAGAGACGAAGAGAGACTGAGAGAGAGAGAGAGAGAGAGAGAGAAGAGAGAGAGAGAGAGAGAGAGAGAGAGAGAGGGAGAAAGAGAGACTGGCTAGCAGAGGAGAGGGAGAGCGAGAGAGAGCCGGGCGAGAGAGCGAGAGAGCGAGAGAGAGAGAGAGAGAGAGAGAGAGAGAGAGAGAGAGAGAGAGAGAGAGAGAGGAGACAGGAGAGAGAGATAACAGTGTAAAATTCCGCACGCATGCAGCGGAGATTCGTGGCCGGCGCTCGCTATATGATCTATAAAGATCTTATCGAGAGTGATGCGATCATCGACATGAACTCTCATGGCGGAACGAGGATACGTCGATGAGCGCGATCTCTCATCCGCAGCTTTGCGAGGCCATCGAGACTAGTTGAATCCTATACAGGAAGGGCAATCTATGCGACCACGCCACCAACTGCGCTAAAACACTGTTTACATTTTAATCGAGCATGGAGATGATACGGAGACGCTATAACTGCGACTGGTCAAGCAAACCGCGGAATAACAACACAACTGATCATTTTTGCGCTTTCGCCGCGTCTCTTCCCGTCATCTCTGTTTCACGCGCGGTTCAACTTCTCTGCTCTCTCTCTCTCTCCGTCTCTCTCTCCCTCCCGGCTACTCGTCCTCTCTCTCTCTCAAAATAAATAATAAATACAAATCTCTTACATATATATCCCTATATATATAATATATATCATAAAGAGGATTTCCTTACAGATAATATACATAACGTGATATATATCAATAATAATATATATATATAATATATATATATATATCATAATATATAATATATACTGGTGAGACGCAACAGACGCAACGGGCACAGCCGTGAAATAAGGCTGTTTGTACAACACTGCCGCCATCGCTGGCTCCGCGATGAACCGTAGACTGAACTTCCTGTACTAATAAAGATGACTGTGAGGGAAGAGTCACAGAATGACCGGACCTTCATAGGCGGTGGCCTAGCGGTAAACACAGAGAGAAATGGTGCAGGGATATAGGGAGAGAGAGAAGAGGGTAAACCCGAAACGTGCGATAAGCAGGAAGCAAAGGGAGATGACCAGGGGAACCAGAGATGGATAGAGAATACAGAGGGATTAGGTAGAGCGTTGCGAGAGAGAAACGAATAGAAAGGAGCGGCCGAGAGAGGGGCACGGATTAAAGGCGGTAGAGAAAGGGAGAAAACGAAAAGAGAACGAAATGGGCAAGAAATAACAGCGTAAACGCGAAACACACAGAGCGACAGAGAGAGAGACAGAGGAAAGGCGGTGCAAGAGAGAGAGAGAGAAAAAGAGAGAGAGAGAGAGAGGAGAGAGAGAGAGAGAGAGGGCGAGAGAGAGCGAGGGCGAGAGAGAGAGACGGGGGGGGAGCAGAGATTGAGTGAGCGAGAGCAGAGAGAAACGCGAAGCGAGAAGAGAAAAGAAAGCGAGAGAGAGAGAGAGCGGAGAAAGACAAAAGAGAGAAAGAGAGAGAGAGGAGAGCGCCGCAAGAAGAGAGCGAGAGAGCGCAAGAAGAGCAGAAGACGAGCCGAGATAGAGAGCGCAAGAGAGAGAGAGAGCGAGAGAGAGAAAGAGAGAGAGAGAGAGCGACCGAGAGAGAAGAGAGAGAGAGAGAGAGAGAGATAGAGAAAGGAGAGAGGCGAGAAGAGCGAGAGAGAGAGAGAGGGAGAGAGCGCGAAGAGCAGCGAGACAGCGAGAGAGCTATATAATGAGGATGTCAGTGTTCATGTCATTTGTTAGCGTGATATCAGTTGTGTTTCGTACTGAAACAACGTACGTAGCTCTCGCTCGTCGCGACAGAATAATTGATCGAGAAAACTCAACCGGCCTACGAATCGTGTCGTCTGCGAAGGCCTTTTTCCGGCGTATTTTAATCGGTGGGGGGAGATTAGGTTATCAACAAACGATGGGTTCAACATAGCTTAGCTTAGGCTTTAAGATGGTCCAGTAGAACAGGCGGCGTGGATCAACGTAATGGGTTGAAGGCATGCCTGTAGTGCGAATGGCCCGAGAGGTGAATTTGGGTGTGTGTGTGTGTGTGTGTGTGTGTGTGTGTGTGTGTGT
Organism: Priapulus caudatus; assembly: GCF_000485595.1. NCBI lineage: Eukaryota > Metazoa > Priapulida > Priapulimorpha > Priapulimorphida > Priapulidae > Priapulus > Priapulus caudatus. The sequence goes on along the minus strand of NW_014577259.1, from coordinate 388,245 downwards.
GTGTGTGTGTGTGTGTGTGTGTGTGTGTGTGTGTGTGTGTGTGTGTGTGTGTGTGTGTGTGTGTGTGTGTTAGTGTATGTGTGCAAGCGTGTGTACGTGCATGTGTGCGTGCGTGTCTCCACTCGGTGGCTACATCGGTGCGGTCTTGCAAGCGTATAGACATGAATAACTCGCGTGCAGCAGAGGAAAAGCTGCATGTTGTGTGTTTCTTGTAGCCAGCACTAGTATGGACCCACGCGAGCGTGACAGCCGTTTGCTCGTGGTTGATTCCATGTTTGAACAGAGCCCACCATTATATGGGCTATCTACTGTATTAGGGTTTCAAGCATTGCAGAGGATAGCGTAGGTGTCATTAGCTAGTCAGTGCTTGCACATATCACCTTGCTATATAATCTTCATCATCATCCACGATAAACAAAGACATGTCAGTCGTCCAATTTCTAACCCACGGGTTTTAGCTCACCTTGACATCCGTTCGTCCTTCCGTCGACATTTGGCTACGGTGAACGATAACTCAGGAACCGTTTGACCCACATGTTTGAAATTTGGTATAGTTGTTACTGCTATGGGAGAGGTTTGAACGTCCTATTTTGGAGCACGCCAGTTGACGTACTTTCGAGCCACGGCAATTTTTTGGCAAAAATGGAAATTGCCATTAGTCAGTTCAGGTTCAACGGATTTTGCTCATTTTTAGCATGTGAATGAATAAGGGCAGGTCCCAAAACGTATTACAGGGGTTTTGATATTTAAATTTTTTTTATGCAAATTAGGTAGGTTTTGGCAATTATATAGCATATTATATAGACACGCAGATAACACTGTGGTGTCACACTCGTCTGGTTCGTTTTACAAGATTTCATTGACAGTATCTTTAATGCAAAATTGGTATTTCCTCTCCACCCTGCCGAGAAAACGTCTATATTAGAGTAAAGTTTTACAAAACATGTCGGAACGCAGCATAACCTATTTATTTCGAACGCCATCGCTAAGAAACATCAAAGCGGGTATAGCGCCATCCACCGTCACAAATTGTGATTCATTTTGGTTTATAAATTATTATTGCGATATACAGATGGCAACCGTGTGCTACCACCTAGAAAAACTCATACGAAGTAAACACTTCCATGCAACTAATTAACCTTTGACAAAAGTTGTGTTATGGGCAGGGAAACACCATTGTCACGTGGTATACATATATATTCTTTGTTTCTATAATGTACGTCGATGATTGCTCAATTAAAACTGACTTCTTCTCACTCACTCACTTTTTTGTGGTGAGCTACAGTGACAGTGTCTTTGACACTTTCATTTGGAGATAGAGTCGACTTTTTTATCAAGGTGCACCATACGTGGCTATGTGTCCACGGGCATTATTTGGTTTAATAATGATGTCATTAACTGTTGTATGGCAACTAAGGTTATCTATGTTCTATATGCCTGCTCTACCTGTGTACCATGTATCTGCTGAGTATATCTGTAGCCAAATGTAATTTTTATCGAATTTTGTATCATTTATAGAATGCTCATAGTTCGTCTGCTGCTTTGGTGACTTCGCAGATATGTTTGGATGTTATGTGTTACATTTCTACGGAAGGAGTGAAATAGCTTCAATATTACAATTTAAAGAAAGAGAATATTACTTTAAAAATGTGTACGCAGGAGATTGACACGTGTTCAAGACACCGTGTTACTGTCCCACTTGGGAAAAACTTGCGATGTCTTCAATCGTTTAATACTATGTCAGACAGCATAAACGTATCTATAGACATTATATAGATATAAGATCATGTCGACAGCACGACCAGTGTATAAAGGTGTGCCCTGACACACATAAAAAGTGTATAAAGGTGTGCGTGTAGTCATAGATGTATTACGGTTGGTCGTTGCCGCTGTAGTGTGTCTTGACCTTTATACAGCGAGACGACGTTCGTCTTTCTGATACTCAAATGTCGTATTCATGTCTCAGAAGAAGGCCTGTTGCGTCTGTGATGCAGGGAGAGAGAGAGTGAGAGAGACAGAGAGACAGAGAGAGAGAGAGAGAGAGAGA
>NW_014577259.1:358603-384427 GCF_000485595.1 Priapulus caudatus | reverse complement strand
TGATTGGGAGATCGATATGAAGACGTCAGGAGGAGAGTAGGGGCGGTGCAGGATGGAGGCAGGAGGGAGAAGGAGGAGAAGGAGGAGGAGCGGAGAGAGAGGTGATGAAGATCGAATGAAGACGGTCATGGAGGCAGAGTAGGAGGGGAGGGAATGAGAGGGGAGGAGGAGGAGCGGATAAGGTGATGTAGATCGAATGAAGACGGTCATGAGAGCGAGGGAGTAGGGGCAGGGGAGGGGAGGAGGGAGAGGAGGCGGGGAGAAGGTCATTTATGAAGTAGGGGAGGAGGAGGAGGAGGAGGGGAGAGGGTAGGAGGAGGAGTGCGAGAAGGTGATGGAGATCGAATGAAGCGGTCATGGAGAGGGTAGGGCTAGAGAGGAGGAGGAGGAGGAGGAAGGGGAGACGTGAGGAGAGAGGGGAGAAGGTGATTGGAGCAAGGGGATGATGGGGAAGGAAAAGGGAGGAGCGGCGAGAAGGTGCCATGGTAGGTAGAGAGGAGGAGGAGGGGGAAGTGTGATAATAAGGAAGGAGGAGTAGGAGGCAGGAGGGTGAGACCGGTTGGGAGTGTGGAGTAGCGGAAAGGAGGCGCAGAGAGGAGGAGGGAGTAGGTGGCGAGAGGTAGGAAGAGGGGAGAGGGTGTTGGAGTTAGGTGCCTGTGGGGTAAGGTGGAAGGGGAGAAGAGGAGGAGAGGAGGAGGAGGAGGAGGAGGGAGACGGTGTTTTGGAGTAGAAGGGAAGAGGAGGAGTGGTTGTTCCTTCCTCCTCCTCCCCCTCCTCCTCTCCTTATCCTCTTCCTGTCTCCTCTACTCCTTCTTCATGACCATCTTCATTCGATCTCCACTCACCTTCTCCGTCCTCCTCTTCCCCCACTCCTCACCTTTCTCCCCTCCTCGCTCCTCACCCCTACTCCATCACCTTTCTCCCTCTCCTCTTCTCCTCCTCCTTCCTCCTCCTGCCTTACTCCTCCCTCTTCTCTTCTTCTCTGGCCTTACTCCTCTCGTGACCTTTATTCGATCTCCATCACTTCTCGCTCTCACCTCCTCCTCCTGCCCCTACTCCTCCTCCATGACTTCTCAATTCGATCTCCATCACCTGCTCCGCTCCATCCTTTCTCCCTCTCTCCCCTACTCCATCACCTTCTCCCCTCCTCCTCCTTCTCCTCCTCCTCCTCCTCCTGCCCCTACTCCTCCTCCTTCTCTTCCTGGCCCTACTCCTCCTCCGTGACCTTTATTCGATCTCCATCACCTTCTCCGCTCCTCATCCTCCTCCTCCTGCCCCCTACTCCTCCTCCATGACCTTCTTCATTCGATCTCCATCACCTGCTCCGCTCCTCCTCTTCCTCCCTCTACTCCATCCCCTTCTCCCCTCTTCCTCCGCCTCCTCCTTCTGCCCCCTACTCCTCCTCCATGACCGTCTTCATTCGATCTCCATCTCAGGGGCAGGTACGTTTATTTAAACACAGGGTACTACATATATGCTGAGAAGATACAGGTCTGGTACACTTGTGTATACATACATGTACGTACCTCGGGTACCTAATACGACAACGACCCCTTCAGCGTTAGACGGTCAGTGAGTCACCAGTCACCGGTATTTATACTCAACCCAATCATACATTCGCAAAGCATATAAATCAATATTATGCTCTATATGATCATACAAGATATATCATATAAGATACAAGATAATATAAGATATATAATATAAGTTGATTTATATGCTGACTATAGTCTGACATTAGTTAGGTATAGAAATTGACTCTAGTTAGGTGTAAAAACGATCTTTGGTAAAAACTAAAGTAGCTCCATGAAGAGGATTCCTTTACGAAACTCCTTTGAGGAGGATCCTCCTTATGGAGGATTAGAGGATTATGATCAAATGGAGGTGCTCTATTAGAATATTAGATAGTGCTGACACCTACCGTTTTTGTACTAGCAGTAATTTGTATTTCTAAACCTGAAAATTTTTATTTTGTTCGTATATTGTAATGTAATTTTTATTCTGTGACAATCGTTTGCGTTTACTGTTGGTGTCAAGAATAAAGGCATTACAATGTATATGATTGTGTTGAGTGGTATTATATATTTTGTAAAACTGATAACTATTCTAAAGAAAATATGCCGAGTCACCGGTCGGAATGCTATCACGTCGTATAGACCCGGCAACCGGGCTTGTTTAATTTTAGAGGTTAGGTGTCGCAATCAGTTCCGTTTCCTCTTACAGATTGTGTATTTTTCTGTTAGTAATTTCATATAGTGTCTTATTGGTGACGTTGGCTGGGTCATATAATCTCCAGTTCCTTACTATTGTAAGGTGACGCTCGTACTGAATGCTAGGATCTACAACAGCCTCATTATTAGGCCTATTGAATAGGTGGTGAAGCAAGGTTTGTTATTGACTATAAGTATAATTGTTGTTAGGCTTACGTCACTATGAGTATGACTATGTTTAAATGCATTCCAGCGTCTGTACCTGAAACTGCACCTGAAACGTGACAGCGCTCAGTTGCTAGCCACTCCCACAAACACACCGTGTCTTACATATTCATAAGAACAGTGCTTTGTATTTGATATGTCCAGAGAGACCGGGTACAAGATGGCGTTGCGCAAAAGATGCGTTGTTCCCCGACCGCCGAAAGCGGTTAAGCCGCGCACTTCCGCGGGACTGGGCGCACGCGACCGCGGGGTGTTGTATGTAGCATCTCGCGCTCCCTGCTATACGAATTCGCGCGCCGAAGGAAGGCGGGCGCGCGAATGCGTATAGCGGGCAGCCTAACATCGCGCAGTTTTCGGGACACGTACATCGGCTCGGCTACATCGGCTTTGGAGGGGGGGTCTTTTCCGATTATAGATTTGACACGCGCTTTGTACATCCTCGCCGTCGTACTGTCACCTGCCGTTTTTTCGTACCTTAATCTGGCCGTTCTCCCACTCTCTTTTCTCTCTTTCTCGCACTCCCACGGTCTGTCTCTCTCTCTCTCCCCTTTCTCTCTCTCTCTCTCTCTCTCTCTCTCTCTCTCTCTCTCTCACCTCTCTCTCTCTCTCCCTCTCACCTCTCTCCCTCTCTCCCTCTCGCTCGCCTCCGCCGCCACGGTTAATAAGGTATCTTATACATGCATCAATTGCTGCCACAGCCAGGCACACAAGCACTTGCAGGTTTCAATAAAATGTAATGCTAAATAAATACGAAATCTTATTTACTAGCCAAAGTTCACCGCGTGCGCAAAAACTCTCCGAGCCAGCGTTTGTTGGAGATGCATTTCGACCGTGCCCGGCCGCCACGATGAGCGCGGGGAGGAGGGAGGCTGGAATGTCGCGCTCCGCCGTCTTCGTAAAAACATGTGCATATATATATTGTTGTGGTGTCAGTGTGGCGGGTATTGTAGGATTAGCTATGTTGTAAAAACTGCCACGGCCACGCCAGCACCGTGCTCGCACGACGTGCTTCGTCGCCACGGGCAGCGCGGGGTCAAGAAGTTGATAAAAACCTCGCACGTACGCAGGCAGGCGCCGCGCACGGCGGCAGCTTTTGGAGATAGCATTAGACCGCGCCAGCCCACGTGGAGCGCCGTACACGTCTTCGTTACAAAGCTCTGTGATAGACGTAATGCATATACTCAGCGCGTAGCGCACGTCATCGCGTAGCGGCCAATGAGCGAGCGGTCATTGCTTATTTGGACAGCATTTCTTGAGTTTCTTGTAGGAGCACTACGTCTTAGCCATGCAGATGCTGCCACCCAAAAAAAGTTTTTAGGGGCTCGTTTGGAGATTGGCCTCACCCGTCCATCCCAAATGTCGGTGATTGCCGCCCGAGTTTTGCTGCGGAGTTTTGTTTTCAGACCCCTGTCTTAACGGATATCTGTCTAAGGGGACAAAAAGGGGGCGCGTGTTTCGCTGTTGGGGCGCGGCCTCGCCGCGAGTGTTCGACGCTGCGCGCAAAAACCGGTGGCCTGCAAGTCCGTATCAGAAAGCCGCGAGGGAAACACCAGAACACCTTGATTACATGATATGCTTGTCAATGTCAGCTTCTTCAGTGTGGGGATATCACTGAGTACAATATAATTTAACCAAATTCAGGATAGGGTTACAACGGCGTCGCCTATGGTTTTCTTGTGGAGGAAATTCAGGGAACCCTGAGTGAAATCACTCGGGCGGTTTGCTGGTGCGTTTTTCAGGAGACTTAGAACTTACCAAACTGGGTTTATTCTCAACACGGAACCTTCTCGCTAAATCTTGGAAACTTCTATGTATATCTCAATACTCTGTATTAAACTAATATAACCTGTTACAAAAATTTCGAAGTGAACGAGCGGCGGATATTTCGAGCGCCATTTCTGTTTGACCTGTGACGTACGCATTCTCAATGCGCAGCGCCTTCGATTGCGTCAGTGAATCCGCTCTTCAAACGAAGTACATCACAGGTCAACAGAAATGGCGCTCAGTATATTCGCCGCTCGTGACTTCGAATTTTTGTAACAGGTTATATTGGTTTAATATAGGTATTGTGATACATAGTAAGTTCCAAGATAGCGAAGAAGATAGGTTTGTGTGAGAATAGTACTTCTTTTTGGTAAATTGGTAGTAAATAGATTTCGTATTTATTTAGCATTATATTTTATTGAAACGCTCCAAGTGCCGGGGGGGGGGGGGTCTGCTGTGCTGAGACGGATCTTGGAAGCTGCGTGAAGCAGGTGCCACTACCAGGGTGCATCTCGGTCATTCTCACTATTGCTTTGACAGTGCTGGGTGGGACTCGCGCCAAGACACGAGAAGTTTAAGCTGCTCAAATGCAGTATTATGTTGGACTACGATAAGGAATACTTAAGAGATGACTGTGGATAAACAAGGGGAATAAAACTCTTTCCAAAAGCCTCCATAAAGCTCCATTAGCTCTCTCATCGAAGCTCAAATAGTATTTAGCTGATTGATAAATTAAGCCACAGCTTTGTGAATTTACCTCTAATTGTTGATGAAAAGTTCTTGCCTCACATTAATTATGTGCCATTATTGATGCTTGGTTTTTTGCTTAGTTCTGATTAGTGTTAGACGTAGTTCATATGGATATGTTGCCATGTAATATTTAGTATAAATTCAGCCACACTACTTGTTATTTAAAAAAAAGATTTTGGCTGCTTCTAAGAGTATCGACATATTGTCAGTGCCTGCTTAAGATTACTACTAGGAAGGCTACCTTATTGTTATACAATGCCTATGGAGTAAAAAGACAGGGTGACCACTGGGTAATTCTTAATATTTCATAGTTCAGCCCATTGGGTAGGGAGACTCGATAGGTGTACATAGAACAAGCATGGGGGCCAACAAATTAAAATATGGCACTAAAATAGTGACTGTATAGCAATTAACACATGTATCATTCACAAGTTGAGTGAGTCTCTGCTATGATCTAGTAATCTAGTATTGTGATAACACTCAATACAACTGAAAACAAATATTCACATTCTATATAACATTTTTCTTTCGCACTTTCAATCATACACATTTGTTTCATATAGAAATTTTTCGACCTTGGTTCACCAACACACCATGTGTGTCAAAGCGGGTGTGCATAACCAACGGGCCCGGTTGAACAGGATTATCTACGAATAATGCGAGATCCGGCTGCCATACGTTACGGCTCTGCCTCTACCGTCAAATATTCTTTGAGTGGTAAGTTATGTACTCACTGTTTACAAAGTCGTTGCGCAATACGTTTCTTAATGTTATTGTCTCCAGGAAATTTTGTTGCCAGAAAGAAAAAAATGCTGCTTTAATTTTATGTTATTCGGTGTTTTCAGCCATGTTGTTGTAATTGTGTAGGTTGAAGAGACTTGATAGTAATGTATAATCAATGTAGAATGATGATGCTATATCAGTATGTTTGTTCTCCAGGAGGTATATTGTGTTTGGGCCCAGAAATACACCATATGAAGGTAAATGCATATAAATTTCTGACGGATTCTTGTTGTGTGTTGTTACGTTCAACCTGATCATGTTTTTGCGTGATTTACCCTTTTTGCACAAGTGACGTTTTTTTGGCTCGTAGTTTTGTGAAAGTGTTTACCAGAGTGTTTACAGTACAAATTCATGTTTCTAATGCATATTATGTTAATAGGGGGAATATATCATGGCAAGCTCGTATTTTCCAAGTGAATTCCCTTTCAAGCCCCCAGCATATACATGATCACAAGCCGAATGGCGATTTAAAACAAACACAGGTAATGTGTATTTTTTATTCTTTTACTTGTGATATTATATGTAGCAAGTACTGTTATATATAGGCTTAATAATCCACTTTAATGATCAAAGCATTGATTATTTTTCCACACGTTGGCGATAGGAGGCCATTAGTATTGTCTATTGTATGCCTGGTCTTTCTTCGTCAAACTAATGTCTTGTGTTCCTTGCTTAACATTTATGTGAATTAATGTGAATGTGAAATGTGCTATCATGAGAATTTGTGGCGGTTATTGTAACAACTCTATTCTTGTGTAATTATAGTGTTTGCACCTCAATAAGATGGTGTGGACTTGTAGGGCACTCTTATTCATCAGTGTCATTTCTACTGTATAGGTTGTGTTTGTCGATCAGTGACTTTCCGGGATACGTGGAACCCTGCCTGGTCGGTCTCGACATATTTAACAGGGTTGTTGAGCTTCATGGTATGTATGCAACAGTCGGGCATGGCATTTGGTACTGGCGAAGGTCTGCAATGCATTTGTTGCTTTTCAGATAAAATCTCATGTACAATTTTCTCATGCGACATTTTAAAGATATCTAAAGATGAGGCTGTATGTCACAGTTTTTGTTATCGTGTATTCAAGTTTGGTTATAGGCTAGTGTAAATAAAGGTTTCATTATAATTTCAAGAAGTTTATTGTGTGATTGAATCCTAAGAGAAATATGTATTTAAAGATGTAAGATGTAAAACTGCAGTCTGGTCAATCAGCCATTATACTTATTAGTGACCACTTTAAGACTCTAATCTAATACACAGTATAGCTAATTGACCTTACCTGCCTTTGGAGATTGACAGGTGACTCTGACTAATCATTGTTGTGAGTACTTTGTTCTAAAGTAGTTCTTATTAGCGTAGTCTTCAACCTATGTGTGTGTGTGAAAAACACATGTAAACTGTATTTGGCTTGACTGATAAACCAACAATATACAGGGAGGCGGGGCATCTTTTTCTTGCTCATTCGTCAGCGACATCAAGCTATAGCAATTATACAATTCTATATCAAATTGCTAGAGATCAGTTGGCATCTAAACATCAATAGTGTATGAAATGTACTGTTAGTGTATTAATTATTTAGAAATTTTTTAATGAATTGTTTCACATATATAACTGGATATGTGTTTATAATTATTACAACAATTTTGCGTCATGTTAGTGATCATGCTATTAATGAAATGCATAAGAGGCTTGCGGTCTTATCTGGTTGTTTTTATCTGCAGGGTTGAAACCAGCCAAACTCTAGGTAGTATAGAGACATCAGATATGAGGTAGGTCAATATTACTGTAAACATTGTAGTTTTCCTCATGTGACGGCTGGATAAATATTGCAGTTTTATAGAACGTTAAAGGAACACATGTGACATGACCATAGGTTCCTTGCAGTATTTTCAGTTAAAATAGTGTTAAATTATGCTATATAAAAATTTAATTGTTCAATATTCATTAGATATATTTTTCATGTATATTTTTCATATACCATGTGCGGAATTTTAGATTTTCTGACCAGTAGGTGGTGCGCCTTACCATATTCTCAGTATTTAAACAGTATATTGAGATCAGTTAGGTTAAAGTGATTCAAGTGCTGAAACTTTGACGTGGCAATTAATTTGGATGATAGAGTGTTGTGTAACCTTGTATTTAGAAAACGAAGACTAGCTGTCCATAGTGGAACATTTAATCTGAAGGACAAAGTCTTTACCGAACTGTTCCAGAAATTGCTGAGGTAAAGTCCGGATGGCTCCTGTTGGCAAAAATTAATTAGTTTTACTAGAAATTTGCATTAATTTGTAATGTGATGATAATTAATAGTCATTGAAAAAAATCCTGTGCAATTCTTGCCATATTTTTAGGTTTCCACATTTTACGTTAGTAATTAAATTTGTTTCCATACTTGGTGAAATGATGCCAGGCGTGGTGAGAGACTCGTGTGCGATTGTTGATTCTTTGCCTAAAAAAATGTGAAATTGTTTAAGGAAATCGAGGGAAAATTGAGAAGCCAGAGAGAACAGGAAGCGATTGATCAGCACAGCAGAAGGGTTTGACCTCTAACACTTTGACAAGAAAGACCACTATGACGGAGGCACAGCAGCATGCAGCTCAGAATGGTGGATCGGTGGTGCTCTCACAAACATGTTCATGCTAGTTGGGTTTGCAGCGTTTGCGTACACTGTAAAATATGTTCTCTGTTCACTGCACAGTAATATTCTGGACCCATTTTCGATGTCATGTTAACAGCTGTAAGCTTTACTGTATTGGTATGACTGTGCAACTGTATGCTTACTGACGTGGTAACATCCTTACACTGTTACAGCTGTATATATGGTTGCTGCTGTGGTAACATCCTTACACTGTTACAGCTGTATATATGGTTGCTGCTATGGTAACATCTTTACACTGTTCACAAGCTGTATATATTCATGGTTGCTGCTGTCGGTAACATCCTGTACACTGTTACAGCTGATTATATCTATGTGGTGCTGCTGTGGTAACATCCTTACACTGTTACAGCTGTATATATAGTTGCTGTCTGGTTAAATCCTTACACTGTTTACAGCTGTATATATAGTTGCTGCTGTGGTAGCATCTTACACTGTTACAGCTGCTTATATGTAGTTGCTGCTGTGCGTAACATCCTTACACTGTTACAGCGTGTATATGTAGTCTGCTGCTGTGGTAACATACTTACACTGTTACAGCTGTATATATAGTTGCTGCATGTGGTAACATCCTTACACTTGTTACAGCTGTGTATATATAGTGCTGCTGTGGTAACATACTTACACTGTTACAGCTGTATATGTAGTTGCTGCTGTGGAACATCCTTACACTGTTACAGCTGTATATATAGTTGCTGCTGTGTATAACATCACTTACACTGTTACAGCCTGTATATATAGTTGCTTGCTGTGGTAACATACTTACACTGTTACAGCTGTATATGTAGTTGCTGCTGTGGTAACATCCTTACACTGTTACAGCTGTATATATAGTTGCTTGCTGTGGTAACATCCCGTTAGAACTGGGTTACAGCTGTATATGTAGTTGCTGCTAGCTGGTGGTAACATCTTACACTGTTTACAGCTTTTATATATATATTGCTGTGTGGTAAACATCCTTACACTGTTACAGCTGTATATGTTGTTGCTGCTGTGTAACATCCTTACACTGTTACAGCTGTATATGTAGTTGCTTGGTGTGGTAAATCCTTACACCTGTTACAGCTGTAATAATATATGTAGTTGCTTGCTGTGGTAACATTCCTTACACTGTTACAGCTGTATATATATAGTGCTGATCGTGGTAACGTCCTTACACTGTTACAGCTGAATATATGTAGTTGCCTGCTGTGGTAACATCCTTACACTGTTACAGCTGTATATGTAGTTGCTGCTGTGGTAACATCCTTACACTGTTACAGCTATATATATATATATAGTTGCTGCTGTGGTAACATCCTTACACTGTTACAGCTGTATATGTAGTTGCTGGTGTGGTAACATCCTTACACTGTTACAGCTGTATATATATATGTAGTTGCTGGTGTGGTAACATCCTTACACTGTTACAGCTGTATATATATATGTAGTTGCTGGTGTGGTTTACATCCTTACACTGTTAAGCTGTTATATATATATACGTTGCTGCTGTGGTAACATCCTTTACACTGTTACAGCTGTATATATAGTTGCGCTGCTGTGGTAACATACCTTACACTGTTACAGCTGTATATATAGTTGCTGCTGTGGTAACATCCTTACACTGTATACAGCCTGTACTATATAGTTGCTGCTGTGGTAACATCGTTACACTGTTACAGCTGTAATTATATATGGTTGCTGCTGTGGTAACATACTCTTACACTGTTACGCTGGTATATCTAGTTTTGCTGCTGTGGTAACATCCTTACACTGTTACAGCTGTATATATAGTTTGCTGCTGTGGTAACATCCTTACACTGTTACAGCTGTATATATAGTTGCTGCTGTGGTAACATCCTTACACTGTTACAGCTGTATATATAGTTGCTGCTGTGGTAACATCCTTACACTGTTACAGCTGTATATATAGTTGCTGCTGTGGTAACATCCTTACACTGTTACAGCTGTATATATATATGGTTGCTGCTGTGGTAACATCCTTACACTGTTACAGCTGTATATATAGTTGCTGCTGTGGTAACATCTTTACAGCTATACTATTCTTACTGACGTTACAACATCTGTACAGCTGTATGCTTACGTTCTTGGGCGCCGGTATTAAGTCGCACTGATGCGCTTTTCGTTGCCGGATGGGTTCTCGTTGTGTGTACATACGTGATTGTAAAATTAATGTTTATATTGCTTTTGCATGAATAGTACAACTCGATAGCCTTGTTCGTGTATGATAATTAACACACATCTGACTGCAAATGCTAGTAACTGGAGACTTGTCTGGCGATTCACTGTAGAGACATATAGATATTAATTTTACATTTTTTTAATTAATCACTATGATGGCTACTTTGGCATATGTGTCAAGAGTGATAGCCCTTCTACAACCCCGTATACTCTGTATATGGTATTCCTGTGAACCGATGTATGCATATGTGTGTTTATGCATTTATGTCTACATATAATCACAGTATTATCATAAAGGTGAACATGAAAAATTGTTAATAGTCAGAACTACGTAGTATTATCATGAGTTATTCAGATCCTGCACTGTGTTCTCTCTACGTCTGTGCTAGAATTTTATGCCTCACTCTCGCTCTTTTAATAGAGCTAGTATGCGTGGAGGCATACAGGATTATATTAAACATTCTCGAGGATGATAGTTTCAGTGTTTATATTTATCATATTAATGGCTAGAAATAAAAAATAAACTGATAAATAACTCTTGATACTGAGTGTGGCGTTTGGTAATGTTTGCTCGCTGTCGTGTGTATGACAATGATAATTGTCTAAAGCCCGTTGACATAAACATAATGAATAGTCGTGAAATATTGATTCTAAATTTTCACAACTTAAACATTGTCATAACTTGAACATTGTCATAAGTGAAGTGCGGTGTGAAAAGTTTTGATATTTTGGACTTGGACCCCTGGTTTCTTTCATGTCACAGGCATGACTTATTGTCTAGCAGATAAGCACATGGATTGTGCACTTTTGGTTAGAATTGTGAAACTGCACACGCGTTCTATTCTAGTTCTATGACTACATGAGGTCCTGAAGTATATATATATACTATCAGGAGCTAATAATGATAAATTTGTCATTATTAGCTCCTGATACTATATATATATAGATATATATGTATATACAAGAGTAGATAATAAAACCATGGTTTTATTATCTACTCTTGGTATATAGTATAGTATATAGTATATATTCTAGTTCTGATAACGTACCAAAGGAACAGCGTCATCTTGTGGCATACAGCGCTCTCTGGCGTGTTAACGCGTATCGCGTTATAACACTCTTAGGGTTTGGGCTATAATTTCAATAATACCCATCCAATTTATTCAAGAAATAGTTAAATTTATTCGTAGATATCTATACTAATATTTTAGAAGCAATTCATTGAGTGTAGCTATCTTTAAGTTGAAATAAAGTAAGGTTGAAATAATGAAATGGTTCAAAATAATGAAAACTTGCATATTAAATGACCGATATGTCAAAAATCATCGTCACTGCAGTATTTTTAACACAGTGTATTTGCCAACTAAATAAGTAACATTTTGACATATAGGCGCCAAATTTGGCGCGAGCCGAGCGTTCACACGGACGGTTTTTCGGAGCCGTGCCGAGTTAGCACGAGCCAATTAATTTTGGTCTCATCGAAAACGTCTGGCCAGGCCCGAGCCAAATTGTAGCACCAGCAAAATCGGTAGAGCGGTAGATGCCGCGAGTGTCGACCGTGTACTTCAACGAAATAAAGTCCAAAACAGTATAAAAATTCGGAACGGATGTAGGCTAAACACTGAATCGTACATAACGCCATCTCGCGACAGTCGGACAGACAGTATTCGCTTGCGTACGTGTGAACGCTCCGACTCAAACCGGCCCGAACTAAATTTAACCCATTTAGCTCGAGCCAAACCATTGCCGTGTGAACGCGGTATATATCAGAAAATCTTCAGGACCTATTGTGTTATGCGTGTGCAAAGTTTCACAATTCAACAAAAAGTGCACAATGTGCCCAATTTTATGTGCTTATATTCGCTGTACTACCTATTACTGCTTGGAGTATGACATAGGTCATGACTTGACTATGAAATAAATTACATTAAGAAAGTAGATACTTGTTAGAGACAAGTAATGTGTTGAAGAAGTAATGAAGACACGATAACGCAATATATGAACTGTATCAAGCCGTTGCCCCTTCGGTTTTTATGCGTTTTCGATTTTTCGGCAGCTACAATAAGACGACGGCGGCCGTTGTTTTTCTGTATAAATAACGCTTGGATGCCTCATCACCACTACTCTCGCTCATCGCGTGTTTCACATATAAATACAAACTTTATGGGCTATGATCGAAGTGACCAGCGTTTATAATATTGGTTATCTACTACGAGAACGAATATGCGTTCCAGGCAAGTGTATTTGTTGAAAATGATAAATCGGCTATTTTGGATGAGCTGGTGGAAAGTATATGTTTATAATCTCAATGTGCACGTTTCTCTTGTATGTTTCAACGCTTGGTGTGAGGACGGGGAAAAGAAGCGAACTGCAGCCAGTCAGCACGGGAAAACATCGTGTGTTTAAACCAAGAGCAAACTCATTAAACATGATATATGTATGTACGTGCAAGTATGTTAAAGCACATTTTTTTTTTAATTTTTTTTTACGAACGCGACCTACGAATAGAACAGCGACCCGATCATAGAAAATGTTTACTACCTACTACTACTACTACTACTACTACTACTACTACTACTACTACTACTACTACTACTACTACTACTACTACTACTACTACCAGGACTAAGATAATATAGGATCTTACCTATATTATAGAATCTTATCTATTAATATAGGATCTTACCTATATTATCTTACTCCTGCTACTACTACTACTACTACTACTACTACTACTACTACTACTACTACTTGGAACTTACTATGTATCTCAATACTCTGTATTAAACTAATATAACCTGTTACAAAAATTCGAAGTGACGAGCGGCGGATATTTCGAGCGCCATTTCTGTTGACCTGTGACGTACGCATTCTCAATGCGCAGCGCCCTTCGATTGGTCAGTGAATCCGCTCTTCAAACCGAAGTACATCACAGGTCAACAGAAATGGCGCTCAGTATATTCGCCGCTCGTTACTTCGCCGCTCGTCACTTCGAATTTTTGTAACAGGTTATATTGGTTTAATACAGAGTATTGTGATACATAGTAAGTTCCAAGATAGCGAAGAAGATAGGTTTGTGTTGAGAATAGTACTTCTTTGGTAAATTGGTAGTAAATAGATTTCGTATTTATTTAGCATTATATTTTATTGAAACGCTCCAAGTGCCGGGGGGGGGGGTGCTGTGCTGAGACGGATCTTGGAAGCTGGTGAAGCAGGTGCCACTACCAGGGTGCATCTCGGTCATTCTCACTATTGCTTTGACAGTGCTGGGTGGGACTCGCGCCAAGACACGAGACAGTTTAAGCTGCTCAAATGCAGTATATGTTGGACTACGATAAGGAATACTTAAGAGATGACTGTGGATAAACAAGGGGAAATAAAACTCTTTCCAAAAGCCTCCATAAAGCTCCATAAGCTCTCTCATCGTAAAGCTCAAATAGATATTAGCTGATTGATAAATTAAGCCACAGCTTTGTGAATTTACCTCTAATTGTTGATGAAAAGTTCTTGCCTCAATTAATTATGGTGCCATTATTGATGTTTGGTTTTTGCTTAGTTTCTGATTAGTGTTAGACGTAGTTCATATGGATATGTTGCCATGTAATATTTAGTATAAATTCAGCCACACTACTTGTTATTTAAAAAAAAAAGATTTTGGTGCTTCTAAGAGTATCGACATATTGTCAGTGCTGCTTAGATTACTACTAGGAGGCTACCTTATTGTATACAATGCTATGGAGTAAAAAGACAGGGTGACCACTGGATAATTCTTAATATTTCATAGTTCAGCCCCATTGGGTAGGGAGACTCGATAGGTGTACATAAGAACAAGCATGGGGCCAACAAATAAAATATGGGCACTAAAATAGTGACTGTATAGCAATTAACACATGTATGATTCACAAGTTGAGTGAGTCTCTGCTATGATCTAGTAATCTAGTATTGTGATAACACTCAATACACCTGAAAACAAATATTCACATTCTATATAACATTTCTTTCGCACTTTCAATCATACACATTGTTTCATATAGAAATTTTTCGACCTTGGCTCACCAACACACACCATGTCGTCAAAGCGGGTGTGCATAACGGCAACGGCCCGGTTGAAACAGGATTATCTACGAATAATGCGAGATCCGGTGCCATACGTTACGGCTCTGCCTCTACCGTCAAATATTCTTGAGTGGTAAGTTATGTATCACTGTTTACAAAGTCGTTGCGCAATACAGTTTCTTAATGTTATTGTCTCCAGAAAATTTTTGTCAGAAAGAAAAAATGCTGCTTTAATTTTATGTTATTCGGTGTTCTTCAGCCATGTTGTTGTAATTGTGTAGGTATGAAGAGACTTGATAGTAATGTATAATCAATGTAGAATGATGATGCTATATCCAGTATGTTTGTTCTCCAGGAGGTATATTGTGTTTGGGCCAGAAAATACACCATATGAAGGTAAATGCATATAAATTTCTGACGGATTCTTGTTGTGTGTTGTCACTTTCAACCTGATCATGTTTTTGCATGATTTACCCTTTTTGCACAAGTGACGTTTTTTGGCTCGTAGATTTGTGAAGTGTTTACCAGAGTGTTTCACAGTACAAATCATGTTTCTAATGCATATTATGTTAATTAGGGGGAATATATCATGGCAAGCTCGTATTTCCAAGTGAATTCCCTTTCAAGCCCCCCAGCATATACATGATCACACCAAATGGCCGATTTAAAACAAACACAAGGTAATGTGTATTTTTTATTCTTTTACTTGTGCTATTATATGTAGCAAGTACTGTTATATATAGCTTAATAATCTCACTTAATGATCAAAGCATTGAATTATTTTCCACACGTTGGCGATAGGAGGCCATTAGTATTGTCTATCGTTAGCCTGGTCTTTCTTCGTCAAACTAATGTCTTGTGTTATGCTATACATTTATGTGAATTCATGTGAATGTGAAATGTGCTATCATGAGAATTTGTGGCGGTTCTGTAACAACTCTATTCTTGTGTAATTATAGTGTTTGCACCCTCAATAGATGATGTGGACTTGTAGGGCACTCTTATTATCATGTCATTTCTACTGTATAGGTTGTGTTTGTCGATCAGTGACTTTCATCCGGATACGTGGAACCCTGCCTGGTCGGTCTCGACAATATTGACAGGGTTGTTGAGCTTCATGGTATGTATGCCAACAGTCGGGCATGGCATTGGTACTGGCGAAGGTCTGCAATGCATTTGTGCTTTTCAGATAAAATCTCATGTACAATTTCTCATGCGACATTTATAAAGATATCTAAAGATGAGACTGTATGTTACAGTTTTTGTTATCGTGATTCAAGTTTGGTTATAGGCTAGTGTAAATAAAGGTTTCATTATAATTTCAAGAAGTTTAATTTGTGATTGAATCCTAAGAGAAATATGTATTAAAGATGTAAAGATGTAAAACTGCAGTCTGGTCATCAGCCATTATACTTATAGTGACCACTTAAGACTCTAATCTAATACACAGTATAGCTAATTGACCTTACCTGCCTTTGGAGATTGACAGGTGACTCTGACTAATCATTGTTGTGATAACTTTGTTCTAAAGTAGTTCTTATTAGCGAAGTCTTCAACCTAGTGTGTGTGTGTGTGAAAAACACATGTAAACTGGTATATGGCTTGACTGATAAACCAACAATATACAGGGAGGGGGCATCTTTTTCTTGCTCAGTGTGTGTGTGTGTGTGTGAAAAACACATGTAAACTGGTATATGGCTTGACTGATAAACCAACAATATACAGGGAGGGGGCATCTTTTTCTTGCTCATTCGTCAGCGACATCAAGCTATAGCTATAGATCAGTTGGCATCTAAACATCAATAGTGTATGAAATGTACTGTTAGTGCATTAATTATTTAGAAATTTTAAAATGAATTGTTTCACATATATAACTGGATATAGTGTTTATAATTATTACAACAATTTTGGTCATGTTAGTGATCATGCTATTAATGAAATGCATAAGAGAGCTTGGGTCTTATCTTGTTGTTTTTATCTGCAGGTTGAAACCAGCCAAACTCTAGGTAGTATAGAGACATCAGAATATGAGGTAGGTCAATATTACTGTAAACATTGTAGTTTTCCTCTGTGACAGGCTGGATAAATATTGCAGTTTTATAGAACGTTAAAGGAACACATGTGACATGACCATAGGTTCCTTGCATATTTTCAGTTAAAATAGGTTTAAATTATGCTATATAAAAATTTAATTGTTCAATATTCATTAGATATATTTTTCATGTATATTTTTCATATACCCATGTGCAAATTTTAGATTTTCTGACCAGTAGGTGGTGCAGCTTACCATATCTCAGTATTTAAACAGTATATTGAGATCAGTTAGGTAAAGTGATTCAAGTGCTGAAACTTTGACGTGCAATTAATTTGGATGATAGAGTGTTGTGTAACCTTGTATTTAGAAACGAAGACTAGCTGCCCATAGTGGAACATTTAATCTGAAGGACAAAGTCTTTACCGAACTGTTCCAAGAAATTGCTGAGGTAAGTCGGATGGCTCCTGTTGGCAAAAATTAATTAGTTTTACTAGAAATTTTGCATTAATTTGTAATGTGATGATAATTAATAGTCATTGAAAAAAATCCTGTGCAATTCTTGCCATATTTTTTAGGTTTCCACATTTTACGTAGTAATTAAAATTTGTTTCCATACTTGGTGAAATGATGCCAGCGTGGTGAGAGACTGTGTGCGATTGTTGATTCTTTGCCTAAAAAAATGTGAAATTGTTTAAGGAAATCCGAGGGAAAATTGAGAAGCAGAGAGAACAGGAAGCGATTGATCAGCAGCAGCAGAAGGGTTTGACCTCTAACATCCATCCATACATCCATCCAGCCATTCATACATCCATCCAGCCAGCCATCCATCTATACATCCGTCCGCCCGTCCGACCGTCCGTCCGTCCGTCCATCTACCTATCCATCCATCCATCCATCCATCCATCTATCCAGCCATCCATTCATCCATCCATACATCCGTCCGTCCGTTCGATCGTCCGTTCGTCCGTTCATCCATACATCCATGCATCCATCCATTCGGCCATCCATACATCCGTCCGTCCGTTCGGTCGTCCGTCCATCCATCCATCCATCCATCCATGCATCCATCTATTCATCCATCCATGCATCCGTCCGTCCGTTCGGTCGTCCGTTCATCCATCCATCCATCCATCTATCCATCCACTTCTGTTGGCGATTATTTGGCAGATTTGCTCGCCTGCCTCCTCTGGTAACACATCGCACGTAGGCTGACCGAACGTTCGTTGTCTTCATCGGCTACATACGTCTAAAATATCCCACTGCTATATCCCGTGGGCTGGACAGCCGATACGC
This sequence comes from Priapulus caudatus, assembly GCF_000485595.1. Lineage (NCBI taxonomy): Eukaryota > Metazoa > Priapulida > Priapulimorpha > Priapulimorphida > Priapulidae > Priapulus > Priapulus caudatus. Next base: position 366,472 of record NW_014577259.1, on the reverse strand, counting down.
TACGGCACATGTGCAGCGGTAGTGCTGAGTGTAGCAGTGTGATGTCAGGCGACACTTGATTCTGCTTCGGCACAGTAGAGGATAAGGTTTCGAGCGCTAAAGAGCTACCGCCCAGGTAGCGACACAGCACACCTGTGCCTCATTATATCGACGGAAATGCCACCGGATGCTTTCTAAACCACTTGGTAACCCGCTGTTAAAAATGCAATTTAATCCCCAAATTGAAAAGTTCGGAATAATGGATATGGTAGAGCAATAATTGGTTGCGACCTCCTGGGACTCACTGGGATGTTTTAATACGACACTCCGTTTCGTCTATTTTCATGCTATTAAATCTGTGTATGGTATTTTGTATCGCTGAAACGGCTCGCTTTTTCAAACTAAAACGGGAAACAGACGCCTTGTGTGTTGCGTGTAATTTGTTGGCGGTGGCAGGACACTTGCGTTAGCAGGACGCTGATGATAACAGGACGTTGGCGTTCGCAGGACGCTGATGATGACAGGACGTTAGCATTATTAGGACGTTGATGATGGCAGGACACTGGCGTTAGCAGGACGCTGATGATGACAGGACGTTTGCATGCTTGTAACTTTACATACACGCATTTAATTAATTAAAGGCATGCTTGTAAATAATTAAAGACGAGCCTGATCTGCTGTCATACACCTCACACTCGACACGGTGGCGGCGACGACCCTGTCGTGCGACGCAAGACAACGGCACGCGCACGAAAAACGCCAGCGAGCGGGCTCGCAACGTAAACTATTTACACGGCCCGTGATTGATACGCAGGCCCGTAGGGAAGGGGGATGCGACGGGTCCGCCCCCCCCCACAGGCTGCGGAGGTCCACTTTTTTGTGGACCAACGATTTAAAAAAAGTGAATTAATAAAACAATAATATCATTGTTTGTGTTCTAATTCGTTGATTGATAAAAGTAGTCTGTTGAGAAAATGTGAGAAATGTCCACGTTTTGATGTTCGCTTTTGGCTGCCTGTTTTCATATCATACTGCCTTCAAAACGCGCGAAATGCAGTCTCAGACAACCTAATTTTCAAAACTCCGGCGCTCGCTAGGTCTGTATACTCGTCGGATCGCACCCTCCCGTAAAAAACCTGCCTACGGGCCTGGATACGTGTGCGTATATATGCAACTATAGCTGTCTATCATTGCGACGACCGCGTGCACGGGCGAGTGCGGTCACCGCGCGCGGTTTACCTTGATGTGTGATCACGCAATGGCGGTCGGTTGCCTTCGCCGCTGCCACCAACGGCGGCGTTAAACGCGAGGCTTGTCGGTGTCGCGTGTGACTCCTTCGATGACAATCGAGCATGTTTGTCACCTCGAGATCGTAATCCGTTGCGCCGCAAGAGATCGGCAATGTAAGAAAGACGCGAGTCAGCGTGCGCGCGGCTGCGTTGCTATGCGTTGCTGTACAGCGCATTGAATGCTTGCGCCCCGCGTAGTCGATGCGTGGTTAGCAGCCGACAATGGCTGTCGTTGGCGCGTGAAAGGCACGTGAGAGAGCGTTTGTCACGCGAGAGAAAAAGGCGGGGTGCGAAAAATTGCCTCATGTTTTATTCATCGACACCGAGAAACTGGTGGGTGAGTATTATCAACCCAAGCTTTATATAGTAATTGGGTTAATTATGCCGCCGCGATGAGCAAGTGTGAAGTATTATTAGTCTTAATTTATCGAGGTACCAGTGAGCAATTAGATGGTATGTGCTCTTATGGGTCTTAACTTATCACTGAAGCAGTCGGCAAAAGTGTGAAGTGTTACGACGTCTACTCCTCCCTAACTAATTTGCGATGGAATATGAAATATCATAGCGCTTAATTTATCGTAAAAGCAGTGTGCACGTGGGAAGTAATATGGCATTAAATTCATCATATAAATTCATCCTAGAGTTAAGAGCGATTATTGAACTATTATGACACATAAATCATTGTGGAACTGATGCGGGTTAAAATTAATCATAAACAATAAGCTAATAAATGCGGATTTTGTTTAATTTACATAATTCATTACAACACGCATACATTACGAAATATATTACCTGAGCGATTATATGAATAATAAAACATTGTATTGCTGGTGGGTCGTGGCTCGCACTCTACTCCGAAGATTACTGGTTCAACTATTTTTTAGCTAAATTTGAGAATTTTGCTGTTAAAAATCCACTAAACTAAAGGTTTGACACAATTACTGACATTTTTATTCCCGTGTGAGGTTTATCAGTTATTATGATGGAAAATAGCATTATTGGTGATGGGATTTTGTCTATTATAACAAAGCAGAGATGTAAAAAAGCAACGTAATGGTTATCCCTCAGAAATATGCAAAATCTAATCAAAAATCCAAGCGACACGTTAAAAATGCAAAACTCGCGTAAAAATTTATGCATGCAAGCAACTCATGCAAATAACGGCTCCCTACAATTAACGATTGTGAAGTTACAGTAGGGGCCTACTTTGTATTGACTAAAATAATTCGTAAAATACTGTGCAGGTATATCATTACTCATTTATCTAGAACTAAACGTGTCCATGCGTAACATATACAGTCCGATTTTCTTTATCCGGCCACGTCGGAATAGAGATTTCCGGATAACGGATGGCCGGATAAAGGAGGTCGGACTGTATATATATATGCGCTACCTAACCAAAAATTACTGGTAGGTACATATAAAGTAAAATTTTTAATAATAATATGAATTGGCGATGATAAATGTGATAAACAGGAAAGGTGATCTGGTGCGCTGAGTGTAATGATGAGTACCACTGAGAGAACATTACCGGATAATGCACGAAGAGTGCAATGAGATGAGATGACAGACACGGCTTCAGTGTCGCCAGCCGTTAGCTGCTGACATCCGAGAAATTAGAAATCCGAGTAGCGTGAAACCGAAGAGGCACGGTTTGTCTACGTTCACAATTATTAGCGGTAATCGGAATGACCCATGATCTCTCTCGGTGTTGCGTTGGGTACGTGCGTTTAATTACGTGCGTCTGCCTATACATGCTCCCCGCGGCGAATGAATCTCTTCTTCAGATTCCTATTCTGATAAATGATCCTAGATCCGGTTTTTAGCCGATTGCATTACCGCTAGGGGTGCGTTTGCTGGCTACACATACGGCTGCTACAGTCTGGGTGAGGACAACATAAATTATACTTATAATAAATGATTGAGATGAATGAATGAATGATGAATGATAATAATAATATTAATAATGATAATGGTGCACATGAATAATAATAATAATAATTATTATTATTATTATTATTATTATTATTACCATGTGTGCGGTGGATTTTGCTTGACTGTGTTGTCTAGGTTTTGAAACCCGTATACGTATATTCACGGTTGCAGTAATTGCATGATGATGAAGGCATAATGATATACGACACTAGGAGAACGCATCGATCCATGATTAAACAGATCTGTGCCTCTGCCGCCGCAACAACGACGTGATTTCGCAACTGAACTCTGAATTTTACTTTATTTACTACTATTTTACGCTGCAAAATCTGCCGGTGTCCGTCGTTCTGGTCGCCTGTGCTCTTAATTGTCACGTGATCGCGGCAACGCGGTGCCCGATGAGGTCATTGTTGCTTTTAGATATTCGCCGACAATGACCAGGAGAAACTTTTGTCATCATCTCGCTTTTCGTGGCAGCAACGATGACATAGCGTTTTGTGTTGGCGCGCTAAGCAGTCGTTGTCACCCAATTACGAGAAGAATGGATGCAGTTTTCCCGCGCGCAGCCGATTAAATAAGCCGCGACTGATCCCCGCATAACAAACTAAATGGCTTACGCTGCACACATAAATATGTGTGTATATATATATATATACACACAGGTGACGTTGAGGTTGACACATGTGTTCGTTGCGCAGTCACCGGATCACAGCAGCAGTACGAGAATTTCGAAGAACTTTGACTTGCGTAGCGGCTGCCGCGAAGAGAGCTATAGCAGAACGTATAACTGCCTTCTAGTATCGTTTAAATTCCCATTCAACTCGCTCAACATCACGCGCGTGTGTTTGTGAGAGAGAGAGAGAGTACGTGCGTGCGTGTGTGTTTGTGTGGCCACCCGGTCACGGTATACCTCTGCACAGCCTGCGCGCCTGCGAAGTCTGAACTAGTCGCGTTTTTGAAACGCCCACGTGCAGCTACGATGTGTCGCCGTTATACCCTGCCGCTATTGCTGCTGATGTTGTTGCTGATACTTCTACCGCCTCGTGCTGTGCTCTGTCTCCGCCAAGTAGCAGACAATAATATCCCGCTGAAATCAGAACAGCACGCTGCCAAGACAAGAAAGTTTCCAGGTAAGCTCAAGCTCGCGCTGACTTCATTAGAAATGACAGAAATATTTATTGGTTGTTATAATACTTGTTCCGAATCATCGAGTCACGTTAAAATTCTATTGTTAGCGTTGCGGTTTATACGTGCATATTAAATACATATTTATTTCCTATACATAATCACAGCGTGTGCAGCTTCTGCAACAGAAATAGTGAAAAGCGAGCGTGACATTTCATCACGAGTTAAGCACCCGTACACGGGTGTATGTCATGCGTTCCGAGAGCCCATGTGACGTTTCTGAAACACCTTCACGTCTTCATTATAGGCCTATATATATATTATATATTTATTTATTAATGTATATATTTATTTATATATATTATATTTATTTATTTATTTTATCAGTGATTGTTGCGTCGCGAGATACAACCACGATTCGGATGCTATATGAGCGACTAGTATAAGTTTTAAATTAAGGTGCTATATTTAATTAAACTTTATTACGTTTCTTACACAGTACGTAATAACCGTTTCACACTATTCTTAAGAAATAACAGAACAACGATTAAGGAACCCCTTGAAACGAAGATATAATGTTTTTCCTGCGCCCTCGCAATCAAGCATGGAGGCCACGGCTATCACTGACGTACATACACTTTGCAGGATGTTCGTTTGGAGGCGAGATATACGAGCTGGGAGACACTTGGAACCCGTCTTTGGGCGAGCCGTTTGGAGTCATGTACTGCGTACACTGCGAATGTTTAGCTGTAAGTAATGAAATGAATGCTTATTCCTGTCCCTGCCTCATTCCTCTCTCCATTTCTTTCTAACTTCCTCCCTACCTCCCCCTCTCTTTCGCCCCGTCTCTTAAACATGCGCGTACGCACGTAGGCAGCACACACTTTTCTCACCTCTCTCTATCTCTCTTATTCACCCATCCACTAATCCATTCATCTATCCATTCATCCATCCATCCATCCATCCATCATCATCATCCATCCATCCATCCATTCATCCATCCATCCATCCGTCCGTCCGTTCGCGAGTCGTCGGCGTTCGTCCGTTTCCATCCGATCACATCCATGCATCCATTACCATTCGTGCGCGATCGCCATACATCCGTCCGGTTCCCGTCTCGGGTCTGTCCGTCCATCCATCCATCTCAGCCATCCATGCATCCATGCTATTCATCCATTCCATGCATCGGTGCGTCCGTGTCGCGCGTCGTCTCGCTTCATCCATCCATCCATCCATCTATCCATCCATTCTGTTGGCGATTATTTGGCAGATTTGCCGCCTTGCCTCCTCTGTGTTAACACATCGCACGGTAGGCTGACCGGAACGTTCGTTTGTCTTCGATTCGGCTACATACGTTCTAAAAATATCCCACTGCCTATATCCAGTGGCTGGACAGCGCGATACGCTACGCGCACCATGTGCAGCGTAGGTGCTGAGTGTAGCAGTGTGATGTCAGGGACACATTGATTTCTGCTTCGCGCACAGGTTAGGAGGATATAGGTTGTTCGAGCCGCTAAAAGAGCGTACCGCCCAGGTAGCGACACAGCACACCTTGCTGCCTCGATTATATCGAACGGAAATGCCGACGGCATCTTTCTAAACACTTGGTTAACCCGCCCTGGTTAAAATGCAATTTAATCCACCAAATTTGAAACAGTTCGGAATAATGGATATGATAGAGACCATAAATTGGCTTGCGACCTCCTGGGACTCACTGCGGATGTTTTAATACGACACTCCGTTTCGCTCTATTTTCGAGGCCCCTATTAAATCTGTGATATGTATTTTGTATCGCCCTAGAAGACGGCTCGCTTTTTCAGAACCTAAAACGGGAAGACAGCACGGCCTTGTGTGTCGTCTGCTGTAACTTTGTTGGCGGCGGTGGCAGGACACTTGCGTTAGCAGGACGCTGATCGATAACACGGACGTTTGGCGCTTCGCAGGACGCTTAGATGATGACAGGACGTTAGCATTATTAGGACGTTGATGATGGCAGGACACTGGCGTTAGCAGGACGCTGATGATGACAGGACGTTAGCATTATCAGGACGTTGATGATGACAGGACACTGGCGTTAGAAGGACGCTGATGATGACAGGATACTGGCGTTGGCAGGACGTTGATGATGGCAAGACACTGGCGTTAGCAGGACTTTAGTGATGACAGGACGTTGGCGTTTATTTTTTATTTGTGTTATTTTTTTTATATATTTATTCATTTAAAGACGCTATATTGGTAACAGATATGTCAACAGGACGTTAGCAGGACGGTAGTGCTGGCTGGCGTTGGCGATAGCGCTATGACCATGAAGCAAGCACGTGCCTGAGTTATTGAATCACCCAGAGGAGAACAGATGATTATCATCACTCGCTGTGGAATAACGCACTTAGTGATACTCGCGCATGATATGCCTAGCTGACAACGCGCTCTATGAATGCTCTATTGTCTTCACGACCAGCTTTTCGTCACGAGCGGCCTTTATCCTCCCGTAAGCACATCGTTTGATTGTCTAATCACTTAGCAACGAGCGCATCATTCAGGAACTAACCCGTCGCCCGCACCTGAAAAAAGCAAGCGGGTCTGATAAGCTATATTGGCCGGAACATCATTAGCCTATGTAAGGCGCGATAGAGAAACTCCTAATTAACCCGTTTGACGATTACCGCCACTCTCTCGTTCCGTCCCGCGTGTCAACTCGGGGCAGTACAATGAGAGACACTGGGGTGCTGCGCGCGCACGGGCGAACACAATGCGGTTGTCACCCACACCTGCACGCGCATCACAACGCAGCGGCAATCTTTTTTCTCCGGGGCTCGGCGGGATGGTGTCCACTTCGTTATCCGAGAATTGTTTTCACACTTGCCGCCGCGCCCGCGACAAACAATGGCACGAACGCCATCAAGCGAGTGACAACAAGCTGAACGAAAACACAAACACCTCGTTGTTTAGGTATCAAGTGGCCATGTACGATCAGTGCGCATCGCCTCGCCCTGCAACGATGGCGGTACCTCGCTTAATCCACACTGCTGCGCGCGACTGCGAGATGCAACGCACATCGCTGATGCTCGTAGCTTGTGTTTCAGTGAATTCTCCCTCCCGTGCCCTAGCTCCTGTGCATGTACACGGTGCCCGGGCGAATTCCCTAAATACGTAGACACTATATATACACGCAGATTCCTCAATCATTCGTTCGCCTTCGCAGGCACTTGTGCCTGCATTCGTATCTAGAAGGAATATCCAGAGGCACATCATATGGCCGATTAGCATAAGCAAGCAAGATTGATGGAGGTAATTAACGGTCATGAAGTAGGATATCGATAAATTACAATCTTTCAATTGCGATATGGTCGGCATTCATAAGCCGTCTCTATCTGTGGGTTGCAGGCAACGCCTTTTGTATGCATAATGTATAGAGAGGGGAGCAGCATTGGCGTAAACACGCGCACACACACACACACACACACACACACACACACACACACACACACACACACACACACACACACCCCTGTGCGTGTATGTATCATGTAGACACTGTTGG